>NC_069500.1:806944044-807089044 GCF_027579735.1 Bombina bombina | reverse complement strand
TTTTAGCCGGAGTAGTTAAGATCATATTGCTGTTCTCGGCCATCTGAGGAGTGAGGTAAACTTCAGATCAGGGGACAGCGGGCAGATGAATCTGCATAGAGGTATGTAGCAGTTTTTATTTTCTGACAATGGAATTGATGAGAAAATCCTGCCATACCGATATAATGTCATGTATGTATACTTTACACTTCAGTATTCTGGGAGAATGGTGCTTCACTAGAATTACACTGTAAGAAAGACATAAGCTGTTTAATAACTAGAGATTATGTTTAACGTTTTTGCTGGAATGTAAAATCGTTTTCATTTACTGAGGTACTGAGTGAATAAATGTTTGGGCACTATTTTTCCACTTGGCAGTTGCTTAAATCTGTTTTTTTCTGTCAGTTTCTGTTCTCCCTCACTGCTGTGTGTGTGGGGGAGGGGCGCTTTTACTATGCATCAAATATTTCAGTCAGCAACTCATTGTATTCCCTGCATGATCCGGTTCATCTCTACAGAGCTCAGGGGTCTTCAAACTTATTTTGAGAGAGGTAATTTCTCTCAGCAGAGCTGTGAGAATTATAGTTTGACTGAGATAAAAACGTTTATTCTGTAATTTGTTTCCTGCTTTCAGAAATTGTTATCTTTGCTAATGGGATTAAACCTTTGCTAAAGTTGTGTTGTTTAATTGCTGAGGGGAACAATCCTTTGCTAAAACTGTATATTCTGACAAAGATTGATGCTATAACTTAATTCTTTTTACTGTTATAATTTTTTTCTGTGCTTCTTAAAGGCACAGTTCGTTTTCATATTATTTGTAAATTACTTTGAAAAGTATTTTCAAGTTGCTGTTTATTTGCTAGTGTGTTAAACATGTCTGATTCAGAGGAATATCTCTGTGCTATATGTGTTAATGCCAAAGTGGAGCCCAATAGAAATTTATGTACTAACTGTATTGATGCTACTTTAAATAAAAATCAATCTGTACAAATTGAACATATTTCACCAAACAACGAGGGGAGAGTTATGCCGACTAACTCGCCTCACGTGTCAGTACCTGCATCTCCCGCTCAGGAGGTGCGTGATATTGTAGCGCCGAGTACATCTGGGCGGCCATTACAAATCACATTACAAGATATGGCTACTGTTATGACTGAAGTTTTGGCTAAACTACCAGAACTAAGAGGTAAACGTGATCACTCTGGGGTGAGAACAGAGTGCGCGGATAATGCAAGGGCCATGTCTGATACTGCGTCACAGTTTGCAGAACGTGAAGACGGAGAGCTTCATTCTGTGGGTGACGGTTCTGATCCAAATAAACTGGACTCAGACATTTCAAATTTTAAATTTAAGCTTGAGAACCTCCGTGTGTTACTAGGGGAGGTATTAGCGGCTCTGAATGATTGTAACACAGTTGCAATCCCAGAGAAAATGTGTAGGTTGGATAAATATTTTGCGGTACCGACGAGTACTGACGTTTTTCCTATACCTAAGAGACTTACTGACATTGTTACTAAGGAGTGGGATAGACCCGGTGTGCCTTTCTCACCCCCTCCTATATTCAGAAAGATGTTTCCAATAGACGCCGCCACACGGGACTTATGGCAAATGGTCCCTAAGGTGGAGGGAGCAGTTTCTACTTTAGCTAAGCGTACCACTATCCCAGTGGAGGATAGCTGTGCTTTTTCAGATCCAATGGATAAAAAATTAGAGGGTTACCTTAAGAAAATGTTTGTTCAACAAGGGTTTATATTGCAACCTCTTGCATGTATTGCGCCTGTCACGGCTGCAGCAGCATTTTGGTTTGAGTCTCTGGAAGAGACACTTCAATCATCCACACTAGATGACATCACACACAAACTTAAATTCCTTAAGTTAGCTAATTCATTTATTTCAGATGCCGTAGTACATTTAACTAAACTTGCGGCTAAAAATTCAGGATTCGCCATTCAGGCACGCAGAGCTCTGTGGCTGAAATCCTGGTCAGCTGATGTTACGTCTAAATCTAAATTGCTTAATATTCCTTTCAAAGGGCAGACCTTATTCGGGCCCGGCTTGAAAGAGATTATTGCTGACATTACAGGAGGTAAAGGTCATGCCCTGCCTCAGGACAAGGCCAAAGCCAAGGCTAGACAGTCCAATTTTCGTTCCTTTCGTAATTTCAAAGCAGGAGCAGCATCAACTTCCTCTGCACCAAAACAGGAAGGAGCTGTTGCTCGCTACAGACAAGGCTGGAAACCTAACCAGTCCTGGAACAGGGGCAAACAGGCCAGAAAACCTGCTGCTGCCCCTAAGACAGCATGAATTGAGGGCCCCCGATCCGGGACCGGATCTAGTGGGGGGCAGACTTTCCCTCTTCGCCCAGGCTTGGGCAAGAGATGTTCAGGATCCCTGGGCGTTAGAGATCATATCTCAGGGATACCTTCTGGACTTCAAATCCTCTCCCCCAAGAGGGAGATTTCATCTGTCAAGGTTGTCAACAAACCTAACAAAGAAGGAAGCGTTTCTACGCTGCGTACAAGATCTTTTATTAATGGGAGTGATCCATCCAGTTCCGCGGTTGGAACAAGGACAAGGGTTTTACTCAAATCTGTTTGTAGTTCCCAAAAAAGAGGGAACCTTCAGGCCAATCTTGGATTTAAAGATCCTAAACAAATTCCTAAGAGTTCCATCGTTCAAGATGGAAACTATTCGAACAATTTTGCCCATGATCCAAGAGGGTCAGTACATGACCACAGTGGATTTAAAGGATGCTTACCTTCACATACCGATTCACAAAAGCCATTACCGGTATCTAAGGTTTGCCTTTTTAGACAGGCATTACCAGTTTGTAGCTCTTCCATTCGGACTGGCTACGGCTCCAAGAATCTTCACAAAGGTTCTGGGCACTCTTCTGGCGGTACTAAGACCGCGAGGAATTTCAGTAGCTCCGTACTTAGACGACATACTGATACAAGCTTCAAGCCTTCAAACTGCCAAATCTCATACAGAGATAGTACTGGCATTTCTAAGGTCGCATGGATGGAAAGTGAACAAAGAGAAAAGTTCTCTCTTTCCACTCACAAGAGTTCCCTTCCTGGGGACTCTGATAGATTCTGTAGAAATGAAGATTTACCTGACAGAGGACAGGTTAACAAAACTTCAAAGTGCATGCCGTGTCCTTCATTCTATTCAACACCCGTCAGTAGCTCAATGCATGGAGGTAATCGGACTAATGGTAGCAGCAATGGACATAGTTCCTTTTGCACGCCTACATCTCAGACCACTGCAACTGTGCATGCTAAGTCAGTGGAATAGGGATTACTCAGATTTGTCCCCCACTCTAAATCTGAATCAAGAGACCAGAAATTCTCTTCTATGGTGGCTTTATCGGCCACATCTGGCCAGGGGAATGCCATTCAGCAGGCCAGACTGGTCAATTGTAACAACAGACGCCAGCCTACTAGGTTGGGGCGCTGTCTGGAATTCTCTGAAGGCTCAGGGACTATGGAATCAGGAGGAGAGTCTTCTTCCAATAAACATTCTGGAATTGAGAGCAGTCCTCAATGCTCTTCTGGTTGACCCCAGTTAACAACTCGGGGGTTCATCAGGTTCCAGTCGGACAACATCACGACTGTAGCTTATATCAACCATCAGGGAGGGACAAGAAGCTCCCTAGCAATGATGGAAGTATCGAAGATAATTCGCTGGGCAGAGTCTCACTCTTGCCACCTGTCTGCAATCCACATCCCGGGAGTGGAGAACTGGGAGGCGGATTTCTTAAGTCGTCAGACTTTTCATCCGGGGGAGTGGGAACTTCATCCAGAGGTCTTTGCCCAAATACTTCGACGTTGGGGCAAACCAGAGATAGATCTCATGGCGTCTCGACAGAACGCCAAGCTTCCGCGCTACGGGTCCAGATCCAGGGATCCGGGAGCGGTCCTGATAGATGCCTTGACAGCACCATGGACCTTCAGGATGGCTTATGTGTTTCCACCTTTCCCGATGCTTCCTCGATTGATTGCCAGAATCAAACAGGAGAAAGCATCAGTGATTCTAATAGCGCCTGCATGGCCACGCAGGACTTGGTATACAGATCTGGTGGACATGTCATTCTGTCCACCTTGGTCGTTACCTCTGAAACAGGACCTTCTGATTCAGGGTCCTTTCAAACATCAAAATCTAACTTCTCTGAAGCTGACTGCTTGGAAATTGAACGCTTGATCTTATCAAAGCGTGGTTTTTCTGAGTCAGTTATTGATACCTTAATACAGGCTAGGAAGCCTGTTACCAGAAAGATTTACCATAAAATATGGCGTAAATACCTATATTGGTGCGAATCCAAAGGTTACTCTTGGAGTAAGGTTAGGATTCCTAGGATATTGTCTTTTCTACAAGAAGGTTTAGAAAAGGGGTTATCCGCTAGTTCCTTAAAGGGACAGATCTCAGCTCTGTCCATTCTGTTACACAAGCGTCTGTCAGAAGTTCCAGACGTTCAGGCTTTTTGTCAGGCTTTGGCCAGGATTAAACCTGTGTTTAAAGCTGTGGCTCCACCATGGAGTTTAAACCTTGTTCTTAACGTTTTACAGGGTGTTCCGTTTGAACCCCTTCATTCCATTGTTATAAAGTTGTTATCTTGGAAAGTTCTATTTTTAATGGCTATTTCCTCGGCTCGAAGAGTCTCTGAGTTATCAGCCTTACATTGTGATTCTCCTTATTTGATTTTTCACTCGGATAAGGTAGTTCTGCGTACTAAACCTGGGTTCTTACCTAAGGTAGTCACTAACAGGAATATCAATCAGGAGATTGTTGTTCCATCCTTGTGCCCAAATCCTTCTTCGAGGAAGGAACGTCTTTTGCACAATCTGGATGTAGTTCGTGCCCTTAAATTTTATTTACAGGCAACTAAAGATTTTCGACAAACGTCTTCCCTGTTTGTCGTTTACTCTGGTCAGAGGAGAGGTCAAAAAGCTTCTGCTACCTCTCTCTCTTTTTGGCTTCGTAGCATAATTCGTTTAGCTTATGAGACTGCTGGACAGCAGCCTCCTGAAAGAATTACAGCTCATTCCACTAGAGCTGTGGCTTCCACTTGGGCCTTTAAGAATGAGGCCTCTGTTGAACAGATTTGCAAGGCTGCAACTTGGTCTTCGCTTCATACTTTTTCCAAATTTTACAAATTTGACACTTTTGCTTCCTCGGAGGCTATTTTTGGGAGAAAGGTTCTTCAGGCAGTGGTTCCTTCTGTATAAAGAGCCTGCCTATCCCTCCCGTCATCCGTGTACTTTTGCTTTGGTATTGGTATCCCACAAGTAATGATGACCCGTGGACTGATCACACTTAACAGAAGAAAACATAATTTATGCTTACCTGATAAATTCCTTTCTTCTGTAGTGTGATCAGTCCACGGCCCGCCCTGTTTTTTAAGGCAGGTAAATATTTTTTAAATTATACTCCAGTCACCACTACACCCTTGGCTTCTCCTTTCTCGTTGGTCCTTGGTCGAATGACTGGAGGTGACGTAGAGGGGAGGAGCTATATAGCAACTCTGCTGGGTGAATCCTCTTGCACTTCCTGTAGGGGAGCAGATAATATCCCACAAGTAATGATGACCCGTGGACTGATCACACTACAGAAGAAAGGAATTTATCAGGTAAGCATAAATTATGTTTTTTGGTAATTAGAAGGCCGCTAAATGCCGCTGCGCACCACACTTGTATTATGCCCAGCAGTGAAGGTGTTAATTAGGTAGCTTGTAGGGTTAATTTTAACTTTAGTGTAGAGATCAGCCTCCCACCTGACACATCCCACCCCCTGATCCCTCCCTGACCCCTCTCAAACAGCTCTCTTCCCTCCCCCACCCCACAATTGACACCCCCATCTTAATTACTGGCAGAAAGCCTGCCAGTACTAAAATAAAAGGCTTTAAAAAAAATAAAGAATTATATATATATTCTGCAGTGTAGGATCCCCCCTTAGCCCCCAACATCCCTGATCCCCTAATCTTGGATACTAGCAGCTGTCTGCCAGTACCCAGGTTGCTAAATATTAGGCTGTATTTTATTAAAAAATAATTAAAAAAAAAACATTTTTTTCTGTAGTGTAGCTGCCCCCCTCAATACCCTACCCCCCTCCCAGATCCTTTTCCCAACAGTTATTTCCCCCTCTCCCTCCTTCACTGTCTCTCAACATTGTCCCTAGTGTAGTAGTCCCACCTGTTCTCGCCCCCTCATGCAAGCTCCCGGACCTCTCGTCACCGCTAACTGGAACTCCTCCAGTGAGCCACCAATGGGCCCTCTCTGCATCGGTTGCTTAACAAAGGGTATTGCACAATGCATCAATATCAAGGCATCACTGCAATACCCTGAAAGCGGCTGGAAGCGATTACGATTGCTTCCAGTGCTTGAAACCCCAGAGGATATGCCAAGCACGTCCTTGGTAATTAACAACCGTTGTTTGTAGGACTAGCCTGGTCCTTGGACGTTAAGGGGTTAATAATCTTGCAAGCCCATAGACCTTTAGATTATCGGGCTCTATGTTTTATTACACTTAAAGGGATACTGAACTCTTTTTTTTTTTCTTTCATGATTCAGATAGAGCATGCAATTTTAAGCAACTTTCTAATTTACTCCTGCTATCAGTTTTTCTTCATTCTCTTGGTATCTTTATTTGAAAAAGCAGGAAAGTAAGCTTACAAGCCGACCCATTATTGGTTCGGTTACATTTAGCCACAAATCAGCAAGCTGTACCCAGGTGCTGAACCAAAGATGGACTGCCTCGTAAGCTTACATTCATGCTTTTTCAAATAAAGATATCAAGAGAAAAATTGATAACAAGAGTAAATTAGAAAGTTGCTTAAAATTGCATGCTGTATCCGAATTATGAAAGAAAAAAATTGGGTTCAGTGTCCCTTTAAACTTTGCACTTTCTATTTTGTATTTTATTTTGTATACAGCAGTGTAATTAGGATTGTGATTTTACAAATTTTGATTATGCTTTCACAGTTTCTTTGTAACTTTAACAAATTAGGATCATACTTAGTATATTTACGTGTCTTTTATAAATTACATTGCATTGCTTTTCTTCTATTAAAATTAACAAAAAACTGTCAGCTTCACTAGTTTGGAGAGAAATTATAGCGGCTTAAATCATGGCTAGATTACGAGTTTTTTGTTTTGAGCTGTGCGGTGCTAACGAGCAGTTTATGCTCACCGCTCACTTACAGACAGCGCTGGTATAATGGGTTTTTACAACCAAGACAAGAAGTGAGCATTGAGCAAAATTTTGCTCCTTACCGCACTCCAATACCAGTGCTGCTTACGTTAGCGGTGAGCTGGTGTAACGTGCTCGTGCATGATTTCCCCATAGGAATCAACAGGGAGAGCCGGCTGAAAAAAAGTCTAACACCTGCCAAAAAGCAGGGTAAAGCGCCTTAACGCAACCCCTATTGATTCCTATGGGGAAATAAAATTTATGTCTACACCTAACACCCTAACATGAACCCCAAGTCTAAACACCCCTAATCTTACACTTATTAACCCCTAATCTGCCGCCCCTGACATCGCTGACACCTACATTATATCATTAACCCTTAATCTGCCGCTCTGGACACCGCCAACACCTACATTATACTTATGAACCCCTAATCTGATGCCCCCAACATCGCTGACATCTACATTATATTTATTAACCCCTAATCTACCTTCCCCAACGTCGCCGCCACTATTCTAAATTTATTAACCCCTAAACCTAAGTCTAACCCTAACACCCCCTAACTTAAATATAATTTAAATAAATATAAATAAAATTACTATAATTAACTAAATTATTCCTATTTAAAACTAAATACTTACCTGTAAAATAAACCCTAAGATATCTACAATATAACTATTAATTACATTGTATCTAGTTTAGGGTTTATTTGTATTTTACAGGCAAGTTTGTATTTATTTTAACTAGGTAGAATAGTTACTAAATAGTTATTAACTATTTAATAAACTACCTAGCTAAAATAAATACAAAAGTACCTGTAAAATAAAACCTAACCTAAGTTACAATAACACCTAACACTACACTATAATTAAATTAATTCCCTAAACTAAATACAATTAAATACAATTATCTAAAGTACAAAACCCCCCCACTAAATTACAGAAAATAATAAATAAATTACAAGAATTTTAAACTAATTACACCTAATCTAATCCCCCTAACAAAATAAAAAAAGCCCCCCCCCCCAAATAAAAAAAGCCCCTACCCTACACTAAATTACAAATAGCCCTTAAAAGGGCCTTTTGCGGGGCATTGCCCCAAAGTAATCAGCTCTTTTATAAGAGAGGTTTAGAGAGGAGCGCCAGTTAAGTCAAGGTCTGGTGTGTGTGTGTGAAAAGTATATTCACACTAGAACAAATAAAACCCTTTTAGTGAGGGCTTAGTTCCTATGATTGGATTTAGAAGCTTATGTGATAGTAAGACAACTAGGGAAAGGATATAAAATATATGATACAATTTATTACAAACACAATTTAAATCTATAAACATGGATCCATGGTACATAAAAATATAATAAGACAATTAAAATATATTGGGTAAAAATCAAGGGGATTCTCCCTCCAAAGGCAGAATATCCCCAAGGTTGTATATAAAGATTGGTAGACGTTATTAGACTATACTACCCTCTACTCCATATGGTTATATAAATGCTAGTTGACAGATTAAGCAGATTAAGCAAATTAAACAGTTTGAACAGATTGGTGGAATGGTATCCACCAATCTGGGGAATACAATCTTAAGCAGATAGGGATATAGCTCAACAAAATATCATATGTGAACAGAATCTTAAGCAGATAAGTATGTAGCTCAACAAAATATCATATGTGAACAAAAATCATGTGAAAAGATACGCAGTGAAAAAACAGAATCGATCAAAAAATGTGATCAAAATAAACTAGTGTGTACACAATCTAGTGAAAAAATGTGGTCTCAAAAAATATATCATGTGGTCTCAAAAAATTGAAAAAAAAACAAATCACATAGCAAATCGCATAGACTAAAAATGTGTAGTTAAAAATGTGAATAAATAAACAATCAATAATCAATAAACAATATAAGGGGGAGTGGGCAATTGTTAAACGTGGATGATATGTAAATACTGAAAATAAATGTAATCAAATCAAAGTTCATACAAATCAGATAGTGATGGCGTTATGGCAATCCTGAAAAAATATCCAAAATTATGAATAAATAAGTCCATATAAAATGTCTCTTGTCCTCCAATGGGTCCTAATATTCCAATCGAAAAACAGTTCAAAAGCCTCAGTTCCAAGGCAAAAATAGAAACAGAAACAAAAAACAAAAAATGACAATATAAAAATTCTGGGAAGTCCTCAAAACCTAAGGGTAGAGAAACATAACATAGTATAATACTGTTAAAAGTGTAGATAAATCAAGAAATATAGCTCACCATATAGTTGTCAACGCGTTTCGGCCCACAGCTTGGGCCTTTCTCAAGACTAGTATATGGTATAGAGTAGGTGAGCAGGGTCTTTTATGTCTATCTGTGGCCAATCAAATTTTACTTCAAATGGCGCCAAAAATTACCGCAATTGACACCGGAAGTATTACACCGGAAGTGTCTGATTGCTGACGGATATGTGTCCTTGATTATATAAATGTATGTTGCATTAATGCGTATTTACATTTGTTATGGCCAAAGTTGTCAACAAGATATCTATTTATAATCTTGTCTAAAACGCCTCTTGCAACTCTTATCCACCAAGTGGGTCTGTCTAGGACTTACCGGATATTACGCTAAACCGGATGTTTATTCTTATCATCTGTTTCCGGTTTGTGAGTGTTCCTCCAAACCAGAAGTCAAATGACCTGAAACCGGAAGTTTTGGTTCCTCTACTTCCGGTTTTCGGAGTCTTGCATCAAACCGGAAGTTAGGATGCGTGAAACCGGAAGTCTTTTATTTCACTATATCTTCACTCAGGGATTTGTTAATTTTGGGGCTCAAATGTTGTCCGTTTGGGCAACCTAAATGGCAATAGGAGATGTTTTATCAAATACCTAGTATCCATCATAAAGTGGTTATTATATGATGTGTGAGTTAGTGTTAGAATAGATAAATTGCTCACGTACTTAGGTGTTATGTATAAGTGGTCCATAAAAACAAATCTGTGTTCAATAAAATATCAAGAATTGTTAAGAGCTCCTTCTTCTATTCTGTCATCCCAATTACATCTTTATCTTGGGATACATAGGGGATGAAATGGACAAGTTTCAGATATGGGGGATATGGAGACCTGAAAGTATAAGGGGAGTGTCGATATGCAAGATAATGGGTAACTGAAATAATCAATAGTAGAACTTCTATAATCATTTTACGAAAGTGTACGAGAAGGAGTTCTATCGTTCAGACTGTTACATTCCTGGGCTATTCAAAAAAGGCTTATACTAATACTTATATGATATGCTTCCTGTAATGAGTCATATGCGGTGATGAATATCACGCATATATTGGAGTCCGTAGGCTCTATTTGAGTGGATGGCACTGTCACTTCTAGGGCCATACTTGTCCTCAGTTGCACCTACACTGTGCTCTTATCTTGATGTTTGGATAGAGTGCCCTGACCATTAAAGTGTCTTCTCCTAATGGCCTTGAGTTCAAATAGTTGGAAATAGCAGTTATTTCAAATTCAATAGGTGGGAGAGGTCTTCCTTGTTGTTTAGACCTCTTGGAAAGAGGCAGTCTAATTCGAAGATCCATCTCGACTCTGCTATCAGGAGTTGTTTCTCATAATCTCCTCCCCTCCAATTGGGTTTCACTTTTTGGATCCCATAGAAGCTGAGATCTTTCATGTTGCCCTTATGTTGAAATGCAAAATGCCTGTATAGTGCAGTTTCTGTGCTGCCATGTTCAATTTGTAATAAATGTTCCCGAATCCTGTCTTTAAGGTACCTAGAAGCCTGGTCAACATACTGGAGACCGCAGCTGCACTGCACTATGTAAATAACTCCCTTGTTGCTGCATCTGATCAGATCTCTGATAGCGTGTTTCTTGGTGGAATAATGGGAGAGGAAGTCTTTTATCTTCAAGCCTCTCTTGCACGCCTTGCAACTAGGGCATGGAAAAAAACCTTGGATGTGTTTACCTGATATGTCTCTCTCTTCTGTTGTTCCTAAACGTGGAATACTTGGAGATGAATTTTTTCTGAGTTTCCGGTAATACAAGATTAAGGAAAATAGGATTGAAAACAACACCAACTCAATAGATGTCGCTTTTATCACTCAGTATAGTGAAAATAGGCGAACTATAGAAAGAATCATAGAAAACCTTTGGCATATACTTAAAAACGATGACATCATAGGAGAGACTCTCATGGATAAACCCAGATTCATCTATAAGAAATCCAACAACCTAAAGACTATACTGTCTCCAAGTATTCCACGTTTAGGAACAACAGAAGAGAGAGACATATCAGGTAAACACATCCAAGGTTTTTTTCCATGCCCTAGTTGCAAGGCGTGCAAGAGAGGCTTGAAGATAAAAGACTTCCTCTCCCATTATTCCACCAAGAAACACGCTATCAGAGATCTGATCAGATGCAGCAACAAGGGAGTTATTTACATAGTGCAGTGCAGCTGCGGTCTCCAGTATGTTGGCCAGACTTCTAGGTGCCTTAAAGACAGGATTCGGGAACATTTATTACAAATTGAAACTGCACTATACAGGCATTTTGCATTTCAACATAAGGGCAACATGAAAGATCTCAGCTTCTATGGGATCCAAAAAGTGAAACCCAATTGGAGGGGAGGAGATTATGAGAAACAACTCCTGATAGCAGAGTCAAGATGGATCTTCGAATTAGACTGCCTCTTTCCAAGAGGTCTAAACAACAAGGAAGACCTCTCCCACCTATTAAATTTGAAATAACTGCTATTTCCAACTCTTTGAACTCAAGGCCATTAGGAGAAGACACTTTGATGGTCAGGGCACTCTATCCAAACATCAAGATAAGAGCACAGTGTAGGTGCAACTGAGGACAAGTATGGCCCTAGAAGTGACAGTGCCATCCACTCAAATAGAGCCTACGGACTCCAATATATGCGTGATATTCATCATCGCATATGACTCATTACAGGAAGCATATCATATAAGTATTAGTATAAGCCTTTTTTGAATAGCCCAGGAATGTAACAGTCTGAACAATAGAACTCCTTCTCGTACACTTTCGTAAAATGATTATAGAAGTTCTTCTATTGATTATTTCAGTTACCCATTATCTTGCATATCGACACTCCCCTTATACTTTCAGGTCTCCATATCCCCCATATCTGAAACTTGTCCATTTCATCCCCTATGTATCCCAAGATAAAGATGTAATTGGGATGACAGAATAGAAGAAGGAGCTCTTAACATTTCTTGATATTTTATTGAACACAGATTTGTTTTTATGGACCACTTATACATAACACCTAAGTACGTGAGCAATTTATCTATTCTAACACTAACTCACACATCATATAATAACCACTTTTATGATGGATACTAGGTATTTGATAAAACATCTCCTATTGCCATTTAGGTTTCCCAAACGGACAACATTTGAGCCCCAAAATTAACAAATCCCTGAGTGAAGATATAGTGAAATAAAAGACTTCCTGTTTCACGCATCCTAACTTCCGGTTTGATGCAAAACTCCGAAAACCGGAAGTAGAGGAACCAAAACTTCCGGTTTTAGGTCATTTGACTTCCGGTTTGGAGGAACACTCACAAACCGGAAACAGATGATAAGAATAAACATCCGGTTTAGCGTAATATCCGGTAAGTCCTAGACAGACCCACTTGGTGGATAAGAGTTGCAAGAGGCGTTTTAGACAAGATTATAAATAGATATCTTGTTGACAACTTTGGCCATAACAAATATAAATACGCATTAATGCAACATACATTTATATAATCAAGGACACATATCCGTCAGCAATCAGACACTTCCGGTGTAATACTGCCGGTGTCAATTGCGGTATTTTTTGGCGCCATTTGAAGTAAAATTTGATTGGCCACAGATAGACATAAAAGACCCTGCTCACCTACTCTATACCATATACTAGTCTTGAGAAAGGCCCAAGCTGTGGGCCGAAACGCGTTGACAACTATATGGTGAGCTATATTTCTTGATTTATCTACACTTTTAACAGTATTATACTATGTTATGTTTCTCTACCCTTAGGTTTTGAGGACTTCCCAGCATTTTTATATTGTCATTTTTTGTTTTGTTTTTTGTTTCTGTTTCTATTTTTGCCTTGGAACTGAGGCTTTTGAACTGTTTTTCGATTGGAATATTAGGACCCATTGGAGGACAAGAGACATTTTATATGGACTTATTTATTCATAATTTTGGATATTTTTTCAGGATTGCCATAACGCCATCACTATCTGATTTGTATGAACTTTGATTTGATTACATTTATTTTCAGTATTTACATATCATCCACGTTTAACAATTGCCCACTCCCCCTTATATTGTTTATTGATTATTGATTGTTTATTTATTCACATTTTTAACTACACATTTTTAGTCTATGCGATTTGCTATGTGATTTGTTTTTTTTCAATTTTTTGAGACCACATGATATATTTTTTGAGACCACATTTTTTCACTAGATTGTGTACACACTAGTTTATTTTGATCACATTTTTTGATCGATTCTGTTTTTTCACTGCGTATCTTTTCACATGATTTTTGTTCACATATGATATTTTGTTGAGCTACATACTTATCTGCTTAAGATTCTGTTCACATATGATATTTTGTTGAGCTATATCCCTATCTGCTTAAGATTGTATTCCCCAGATTGGTGGATACCATTCCACCAATCTGTTCAAACTGTTTAATTTGCTTAATCTGCTTAATCTGTCAACTAGCATTTATATAACCATATGGAGTAGAGGGTAGTATAGTCTAATAACGTCTACCAATCTTTATATACAACCTTGGGGTTATTCTGCCTTTGGAGGGAGAATCCCCTTGATTTTTACCCAATATATTTTAATTGTCTTATTATATTTTTATGTACCATGGATCCATGTTTATAGATTTAAATTGTGTTTGTAATAAATTGTATCATATATTTTATATCCTTTCCCTAGTTTTCTTACTATCACATAAGCTTCTAAATCCAATCATAGGAACTAAGCCCTCACTAAAAGGGTTTTATTTGTTCTAGTGTGAATATACTTTTCACACACACCAGACCTTGACTTAACTGGCGCTCCTCTCTAAACCTCTCTTACAATAGTATTTCCCCTGTGGGTAGTGGGGGCCCACCTTAGATAGGAGCAATAGGTCCTTTAAGCGCTGTGAGTGCAACACATTTTTGAGATTCTAATCAGCTCTTTTACCTGTAAAAAAAATTACAAATCCCCCCCATCATTAAAACCCACCACCCACACAACCAACCCTACTCTAAAACCCACCCAATACCCGCTTAAAAAAACCTAACACTAACCCCTTGAAGATCACCTTACCGGGAGAAGTTTTCACCCAACCGGGCCGAAGTCCTCAACAAATCCGGCAGAAGTGGTCCTCCAGATGGGCAGAAGTCTTCATCCAGACGGCATCTTCTATCTTCATCCTTCCGGCGTGGAGCGGGTCCATCTTCAAGACATCCGACACGGAGCATCCTCTTCTTTCCATGGCGACTGAAGAATGAAGGTTCATTTAAGTGACGTCATCCAAGATGGCGTCCCTTAGATTCCGATTGGCTGATAGAATTCTATTAGCCAATCGGAATTAAGGTAGAAGAAATCCTATTTGCTGATGCAATCAGCCAATAGGATTTAGCTGGCATTCTATTGGCTGATTGGAACAGCCAATAGAATGCCAGCTCAATCCTATTGGCTGATTGGATCAGCCAATAGTATTGAAGTTCAATCCTATTGGCTGATTGCATCAGCCAATAGGATTTTTCCTACCTTAATTCCGATTGGCTGATAGAATTCTATCAGCCAATCGGAATCTAAGGGACGCCATCTTGGATGACGTCACTTAAAGGAACCTTCATTCTTCAGTCCCCATGGAAAGGTTAAATGGATAAAGATAGAAGATGCCGTCTGGATGAAGACTTCTGCCCGTCTGGAGGACCACTTCTGCCCGTCTGGAGGACCAATTCTGCCGGATTCGTTGAGGACTTCAGCCCAGTTGAGTGAAGACTTCTCCCGGTAAGGTGATCTTCAAGGGGTTAGTGTTAGGTTTTTTTAAGGGGGTATTGGGTGGGTTTTAGAGTAGGGTTGGTTGTGTGGGTGGTGGGTTTTAATGTTGGGGGGATTTGTAATTTTATTTACAGGTAAAAGAGCTGATTACTTTTGGACAATGCCCCGCAAAAGGCCCTTTTGAGGGCTATTTGTAATTTAGTGTAGGCTAGGGCTTTTTTATTTGGGGGGGGGGCTTTTTTATTTTGTTAGGGGGATTAGGTGTAATTAGTTTAAAAATCTTGTAATTTGTTTATTATTTTCTGTAATTTAGTGTTTGTTTTTTTTGTACTTTAGATAATTTTATTTAATTGTATTTAGTTTAGGGAATTTATTTAACTATAGTGTAGTGTTAGGTGTAATTGTAATTTAGGTTAGGTTTTATTTTACAGGTCAATTTGTCTTTATTTTAGCTAGGTAGTTTATTAAATAGTTAATAACTATTTAGTAGCTATTCTACCTAGTTAAAATAAATACAAACTTGCCTGTAAAATAAAAATAAACCCTAAGCTAGATACAATGTAACTATTAGTTATATTGTAGCTATCTTAGGGTTTATTTTATAGGTAAGTATTTAGTTTTAAATAGGAATTATTTAGTTAATGATAGGAATTTTATTTAGATTTATTTCAATTATTTTTAAGTTTGGGGGGGTTAGGGTTAGACTTAGATTTAGGGGTTAATATCTTTAGTATAGTGGCGGCGACGTTGGGGGGCGGCAGATTAGGGGTTAATAAATGTAGTTAGGTGTCGGCGATGTTAGGGACGGCAGATTAGGGGTTAATAATATTTAACTAGTGTTTGCGAGGTGGGAGTGCGGCGGTTTAGGGGTTAATATATTTATTATAGTGGCGGCGATGTCCGGTTCGACTGATTATGGGTTAAAAAAATTATTTTAGTGTTTGCGATGTGGGGGGCTCGGTTTAGGGGTTAATAGGTAGGTGTCGGCGATGTTAGGGACGGCAGATTAGGGGTTAATAATATTTAACTAGTGTTTGCGAGGTGGGAGTGCGGCGGTTTAGGGTTTAATATATTTATTATAGTGGCGGCGATGTCCGGTTCGACTGATTATGGGTTAATAAAATTATTTTAGTGTTTGCGATGTGGGGGGCTCGGTTTAGGGGTTAATAGGTAGTTTACACTGCAGCTGGTATAAGAAGTAACTGGAAACACATTAAGGGGAAATCAATTTTACAGTACACTGTCACTTTAAGAAGAAATAGATTAAATACACTCAAAAGAACTAATCACCTGATTGCAAGGTGCTAAATGTCGCCACGTGCTGAGAATTTCTCACAAGCCTCCCAGCTGACTTATTTACAGGAGAGACACAGGAGTTCACGGGAGACATAACGGCTTCCAACCAACCCAGTAAAGGAACAACAAAATCAAATGTATAATGTTGCCCACTCCACTTGTTGAAATAAAAGCGGTAAGTTTACTCTTAAAATGTTGCTAAATAACATTTTATGGCTCTCTCACAGCATGGCCATTTCATCAGTTCATCATCAGTTTTAACCTGAGCAAACGGTTGTCTTGTGAGAGAGGCGTGAAACATTGTTAACCCCTTAATGACCACAATGTACCCTGTATGTCACTGATCGTTAAGGGTTTTTTCCAGACATAATAGCACAAGTCTAGCAAGAACACACTATTAATGCACTCCCTCCAGCAGGCTTTGTGGAATAGAGCAGTCTCAACGCTGGTGGCAAGACCGCGCTATAAAACAATCAAGTCCCAAAAAAATGCCAGCGACATACAGGGTACGTCGCTGGTCCTTAAGGGGTTAAGCAGCATTTTAAAATTAAAAGTAATCCTTTAAATTTCAACAAGTAGGGTGAGCAGTCTGTTTTATCAACATTATAACCACTACGCATATAGTTATATTACTATATCCAAAGAGAGTTTAGAAAAAAACACTTTTGTTTATAACCTCGTTTATTAACATTTTTATAAAAATATGCACTTTCTTTACTCTCATATGTCGTGGTATATACATAAAATAATGGTATAGTTTTAATCTGTATACTCTGCTGAAAAAAATAGTATATCATATGTATGCTTTTATTACTGAAAAATGACCTACAGGCTTAAACATGAGCAGCATCTAAAAACTCCACAACAACTCAATACAGGGGTAAAAATGGCTCAGCAGCTAAGGAGTTCAAGGTTGTTTATGTTATCTGTGTTCCTGTACTTTTAAAGCTGTGTGTGCATTCAGAGGCGTAACAAGAAACCACAGGGCCCAAGTGCAAGAATCTAAGAAGGGCCCCCCCCGTAAAAAAGGTGAATTTGATACATATATATTTATATATATATATATATATATATATATATATATATATATATATATGTAATACAACACATAGAGACACCCAGCACTCACAAGCTAGCTCACAGCTAAGATAGAATCACAACTGGAAAGGTTAGTTACCGCATCTGGCCAAATGGGAAAAGCTCAGGCACCACGTCAAGGTCCTTTCCACTGCCTGAGTCCCTAACACAGCCACACCATGCGAGCTCACAAAGCCAAACAAACTGAGAACAAAGAAGGGGTGCACAGGTGGATGTAATCACCCAGAGAAATACAAAACACGGAAGGGAACTGCACTCCAAGACCGGACTAGGTACACATCCAGTGACTCAGCAACATCCAGCCCTGGGTGCTAAATAGCACTCCAAAAAAGCTGTGATGTCACCAGAGCCACAGGCAGTTAACCCCAGTCCGGAATGGGTGCAAGAAACAAGGGGGATTACAAACAAAAAGTAATACAACACATAGAGACACCCAGCACTCACCAGCTAGGTCACAGCTAAGATAAAATCACAATTGGAAAGGTTAGTTACCGCATCTGGCCAAATGGGAATAGCTCAGGCACCACGTCAAGGTCCTTTCCACTGCCTGAGTCCCTAACACAGCCACACCATGCGAGCTCACAAAGCCAAACAAACTGAGAACAAAGAAGGGGTGCACAGGTGGATGTAATCACCCAGAGAAATACAAAACACAGAAGGGAACTACACTCCAAGACCGGACTAGGTACACATCCAGTGACTCAGCAACATCCAGCCCTGGGTGCTAAATAGAACTCCAAAAAAGCTGTGATGTCACCACAGCCACAGGCAGTTAACCCCAGTCCGGAATGGGTGCAAGAAACAAGGGGGATTACAAACAAAAAGTAATACAACACATAGAGACACCCAGCACTCACCAGCTAGCTCACAGCTAAGATAAAATCACAACTGGATTTTATCCAGTTGTGATTTTGTATGAGTTTTATTTATATATATATATATATATATATATATATATATATATATATATATATATATATATATATATATATGCACTCACCTGCTACTTTATTAGGTACACCTGTTCAATAACTTGGTAACACAAATTGCTAATCGGCCAGTCGCATGGTAGCAACTCAATTTATTTAGGCATTTAGACATGGTGAAGACGACTTGCTGAAATTCAAACCGAGCATCAGAATGGGGAAGAAAGGGGATTTAAGTGACTTTGATTGTGGCATGGTTGTTGGTGCTAGACGGGCTGGTCTGAGTATTTAAAAAACTGCTGATCTAATGAGATTTTCATGCACAACCATCTCTAGGGTTTACAGAGAATGGTCTAAAAAAAATAATAATCCAGTGAGCGGCAGTTGTGTGGACAAAAATGTCTTGTTTATTTCAGAGGTCAGAGGAGAATAGGCAGACTGGTTTGAGATGATAGAAAGGCAACAGTAACTCAAATAACCACTCGTTACAACTAAGGTATGCAGAATACCATCTCTGAACGCACAACACGTCGAACCTTGAAGCAGATGGGCTACAGCAGCAGAAGACCACACCAGGTGCCACTCCTGTCAGTTAAGAACAGGAAACTGAGGCTACAATTCACACAGGCTCACCAAAAGTGGACAATTGAAGACTGGAAAAACGTTGCCTGGTCTGATGAGTCTCGATTTCAGCTGCAACATTCAGATGGTAGGGTCAGAATTTGGCGTAAACAACATTACAGCATGGATCTTTCCTGCCTTGTATCAGCTGTTCAGGCTGGTGGTGGTGGTGTAATGGTGTGGGGGATATTTCCTTGGCACACTTTGGGCCCCTTACTACCAAATAAGCGTTATTTAAATGCCACGGCCTACCTGGTTATTGTTCCTGACCATGTCCATCCCTTTATGACTACAGTTTACCCATCTTTTGATGGCTTCTTCCAGCAGGATAATGCACCATGTCACAAAGCTCAAATCATCTCAAGCTGGTTTCTTAAACATGACAATGAGTTCACTGTACTCAAATGGCCTCCACACTCACCAGATCTCAATCCAATAGAGCACCTTTGGGATGTGGTGGAATGGGAGATTCGCATCATGGATGTGTAGCCAACAAATCTGCAGCAACTTTGTGATACTATCATGTCAAAATGGACCAATGTCTGAGGAATGTTTCCAACACCTTGTTGAATCTATACCACGAAAAATTAAGGCAGTTCTGAAGGCAAAAGGGGGTCCAGCCCGGTACTAGCAAGGTGTACCTAATAAAGTGGCCGGTGAGTATATATATTTATATATACCGTATATATATATATATATATATATATATATATATATATATATATATATATATATATATATATATATATATAGTATATATACAGGTAGTGCAGAATTATTAGGCAAGTTGTATTTTTGAGGATTAATTTTATTATTGAACAACAACCATGTTCTCAATGAACCCAAAAAACTCATTAATATCAAAGCTGAATAGTTTTGGAAGTAGTTTTTAGTTTGTTTTTAGTTATAGCTATTTTAGGGGGATATCTGTGTGTGCAGGTGACTATTACTGTGCATAATTATTAGGCAACTTAACAAAAAACAAATATATACCCATTTCAATTATTTATTTTTACCAGTAAAACCAATATAACATCTCAACATTCACAAATATACATTTCTGACATTCAAAAACAAAACAAAAACAAATCAGTGACCAATATAGCCACCTTTCTTTGCAAGGACACTCAAAAGCCTGCCATCCATGGATTCTGTCAGTGTTTTGATCTGTTCACCATCAACATTGCGTGCAGCAGCAACCACAGCCTCCCAGACACTGTTCAGAGAGGTGTACTGTTTTCCCTCCTTGTAAATCTCACATTTGATGATGGACCACAGGTTCTCAATGGGGTTCAGATCAGGTGAACAAGGAGGCCATGTCATTAGATTTTCTTCTTTTATACCCTTTCTTGCCAGCCACGCTGTGGAGTACTTGGACGCGTGTGATGGAGCATTGTCCTGCATGAAAATCATGTTTTTCTTGAAGGATGCAGACTTCTTCCTGTACCACTGCTTGAAGAAGGTGTCTTCCAGAAACTGGCAGTAGGACTGGGAGTTGAGCTTGACTCCATCCTCAACCCGAAAAGGCCCCACAAGCTCATCTTTGATGATACCAGCCCAAACCAGTACTCCACCTCCACCTTGCTGGCGTCTGAGTCGGACTGGAGCTCTCTGCCCTTTACCAATCCAGCCACGGGCCCATCCATCTGGCCCATCAAGACTCACTCGCATTTCATCAGTCCATAAAACCTTAGAAAAATCAGTCTTGAGATATTTCTTGGCCCAGTCTTGACGTTTCAGCTTGTGTGTCTTGTTCAGTGGTGGTCGTCTTTCAGCCTTTCTTACCTTGGCCATGTCTCTGAGTATTACACACCTTGTGCTTTTGGGCACTCCAGTGATGTTGCAGCTCTGAAATATGGCCAAACTGGTGGCAATTGGCATCTTGGCAGCTGCACGCTTGACTTTTCTCAGTTCATGGGCAGTTATTTTGCGCCTTGGTTTTTCCACACGCTTCTTGCGACCCTGTTGACTATTTTGAATGAAACGCTTGATTGTTCGATGATCACGCTTCAGAAGCTTTGCAATTTTAAGAGCGCTGCATCCCTCTGCAAGATATCTCACTATTTTTGACTTTTCTGAGCCTGTCAAGTCCTTCTTTTGACCCATTTTGCCAAAGGAAAGGAAGTTGCCTAATAATTATGCACACCTGATATAGGGTGTTGATGTCATTAGACCACACCCCTTCTCATTACAGAGATGCACATCACCTAATATGCTTAATTGGTAGTAGGCTTTCGAGCCTATACAGCTTGGAGTAAGACAACATGCATAAAGAGGATGATGTGGTCAAAATACTCATTTGCCTAATAATTCTGCATTCCCTGTATACAGGTATATACACGCACATAATGGTATTATGAGAGTGGATCACTATTTATCATTCCCGCTCATGCGTTAAAGTGATGGTAAACTTTTTCCTTTATAAAAACAGATCTGTAATGTTAGTGATATTTTAGATTGTAATAAAGATGTGCTCTATAACTTTTTAATATAGATATGACATTCAAATACCCCCGTTCAACCATCTAATTTTTCTGTGAGCTAATGGTTTGAATTGTTGTCCAATCCGCTTGCTAGCTACAAGATATATATATATATATACATATATATTTCATTTAGGTGGCAAGAGTCTATGAGCTGTTACTGATATACATTCCTACCAGGAGGAGGAAAGGTTTCCCAAACCTCAAAAGCCTATAAATACCCGCCCATCTCACACATACCTCAGTTTTAAAAATTTGCCTCCTTAGGAGGTGGTTAAAGCATGATCTGCTTGATTTCTTTAGTGAAAGGCGCTTCTAAGCATATTGAAGACCAGTTCCATAGGTTTACTCGAGTAAAAAAAATCCAAACATGAAATATTTAAGCACACTGCTGTAGTCACTCCTAGCTTGGAGTCGTTTCCTGCTTGTTATGGGGTCCTCCACTCAGAAAGTGTGCCAGTATCATTACCCAATCACATACTGGCCATCCCTGTCTCTTAGCAATCCACTTAAATGCTAGAAGTTATGCCTTAATGTCATATCTAGGTGTCATCATCTAAGGGCAACAGCTGTCACGGATCATCTTGGCCTCAGGGTGTGTCCCCTCAGGGATCCTATTTACTCATTTGACCAAGGACTGAATCTCCTGCCATATCATGCTGTTAGTCTGTGACTGTAACGTCCTCAACAGGCAGTATACCTCTGAGTTGCCGCAACTTGCTGAATCATGGCATCTGTATATTACTTTAGGGCAAGGACCAGTTTTTGCAGGGCTGCAATATGCTTTTACTGAGTCACCTGATGCTGTGTAGCTATAGCTTTCAACAAGGAAATTTCAACCTCCTTCATTTCCAAACTGATTCTAATCTTCTCCTTAAAACCTACAGGCTTCTTCAGTGCAGTGCCCCAAACTCCACAACATGTGACAAACTGCTGGCCTGTCTGAGTACTTTAAACTGACCTCCCCTCTAGGGTCAGCATAGATAGGGCTTTTTGTGGCAGGTGGTAGTGGGAGTTTGGTTGTCTGGAAAGATGTACTTATCGTTTCTTGTTTTGAGATGGAGGGTCTGAGTGGATGTGTGTTTGTAATATAATACTATTTAATACAGGTATCAGTGTTATTATTAAGTGGGGTTAGAAACTCCCTGGCAGCTGTTCATAGTGATGGGGTGTCAGATACTGATACTATTTAGTAACAGCAAAATTATTAGTACAGTTCCATTTTACATTACAATTTTGATAAAAGTCACATTACAATGCAGATATGTTTAATGTCACTACCAGATATCAAGATAATCATATTTTCTGCACAGATTATGTGAACAAGGAAGGAGCTGATGTATACTTATCTGAAAAGTTTTTTTGTTTAGCAGCAAGTCGGTGTATAAACAGTTAACAGGAAAGTTTCAATCTAAATTGGTCCAGTGGGTCCTAAGACTGAATCAGATGCTGCAGAAATACAGAACTCCCTAGTGGACTGGTTAGTGAGTCAGTTACAACACCAACCACAGGGTCAGCATTAGTCATCAGCTTTTAAAGTTGCTTTGCTGTCTGCCCTGTAGAGACAGCATTTCTTACGGATGGAGCAATATAACATGTCAGCTTCTCTGGTGATATATGTGCTACTGTGTCACTACTGCCAAGCTAATGACCATTCTGGCTGGCTTTCTGTATAACCTACCTAAATACCTATAATCTGTGACATCAATTCTGGCATTAAATGCATAATGAATCTGAATGCAAACAGGAAAGCTCAACCACAACAATTATCAGACCCAACAGAATTCCACATATCCGTGACTATACAGGCAGGTAATGTTCTTAACTTCCCATGTGAGGGCGTCAAACACCTATCTTTCCCACACAATTCTATATGTCTGTCATACTTTTTGCAGAGACAATTTAATATCTTGTGTTCCCCTTTCGGCTTGTTGGGGAAACTATGAGCTATACTCAATGCTTGCCATTATTAAAGGGCCGTAATAGTTGAAAGATGATATGCTCTAAATGTGTAGAACATATCATTTTGACTATGGCCCTACACTGCTGTGTGTTTAACCTCCACAAAGCGGGGTTTAACGTACAGTAGAAGTGCTGCTTGGGACTTGCAAAGCACTGGTCCTGAGCGGAAACTGATGCTGATCCAATCACCAGCACTAGTTGCACATCTGAGCAGTGCTCCATGGGTCCTGAGCAACACTTTAATTATGTTTTTAACCTCCTTATGGGGCTTAAACATACATTAGTGTATGGAGCATTTTATTTTCAAACTATTATGAACCTGTAATAGCAACAGAGGTGCAACAAAGTTAGTTGCAACCCAAACACCTAACACTATCAATAACAGCTGGCTCATGAAAATGTCTTATGATCCCCTTGAACAGGACTGTCCTATGTTATCTATACAGCCTTTTATTGACAAGCATTTTCGGGTTCAATAAAAAAAAAACACTCAAAAACCCATGTTATTGATCTCAACTTTGAAAAGTGCTTATCAGCACCTGAAAACCTATTAATAAATATCAGCCAGTAGTTTGTGATTTATTTATTAGTTTTTATTAATCCCTAAAAGAGTTAAACACACAGTTAAAGTCAGTTCAAGATCAGTAAGGCACTTCTGCTCCAGAGCTAAACAGAGGGACTTTTTCACTGCCCTTTACAACTGTATATAAACTTCTGGTTTTAATAAAATAGTTATATAAAATGATTATTGTATATATCTATTTAGCCTCTGTAAAAGCTACAGAGCAACATTGGGATCTAGTTGAACACATCTGGTGAGCCAATGACAACAGGCATATGTGTGTAACCGCTAATCACCAGCTAGCTCCCAGCAGGGCCGCCATCAGGGGGTGACAGGGGTGACTCCTGTCAGGGGCCCAATGGGCTAGGGGGGCCCCATGAGGCAAGAACTAAAAAAAATTTTGGCAGCCACCAGTAGGTACTACAGCAGAGTGCTAATTGAGCATGGGAAATGTTATTCCAAGGAGTAAAGTATTAGCATTTTAGAGGATTTCTGAGTGTGCACTAAACCACTATGCACAGTGTGAGACAGACTTGGCACTTTGTTTGTAGAGTGTGTGCCTGAGTCAGACGGCTGATCACTTTCATTTGCAGAGGAGGTAGGAATTACTTAGCAAATGTTTTTTTTATTTCTTTGCGCAATTTAAGATTGTAACTTCAGTGTGGTAGTAGTTGTATGGTGGGGCCAGGGTTCCATAAAAACACATTTTTTAGCAGCAGTGTATTTATGATTATTTGACAATGCTGTAGAAATTCTATATTTAAAACCATGCAGAAATGTTTCCTCCTCAATACAGAAATGATATATATTACATTCCACTTTACTGCCCCTTTATGCAAGGACTTTCCAGATACAAGGAGGCATTTTTATCTAAGATTTTTACATCTGTATAACATGTTATACTCTCAGACTAAGATTGCTCAGTGTTGGAAATGAGACAGGTTAACTTAAAACTGTTCAGTTTACTCTACAGCTGACTTAATTTTGAAATGCATACCAACAAGCTAAAATCCTACATTTAACCAGATCTAATGGTATGAGTACCACAGCTTATGGTTCCACCAAGACCATATAGAGTACAGCATTTTCAAAATCCACAAGTACAGCTGACAGATGGGAACATTTGTACACTATATTTGAAGTGGTGCTCTTGGTTGGGGAAAATGGGGAAAATATCAAACAAACATATGTCAACCTTTTAAAAGTACTTTTCTTCATCTAGCCATCTACCCAGATCATTAATGTACAATTTTGAATTCACAGAATTATTTTTGTTTGCATATTTACAAATATGATTCTTTAAAAAGTGATCTCTTAATTTCTGCATTTTTTTTATCATGCATGTGACACACTGTTGATTTAGGGGATGCAAGGTGCATAAATGTTTCCTCCTGTGAGTGTTTCTGTGGGTGTCTGTGTTTATGTCTTTGTGCTTTGGTTTGTGTCTCTATGAGTGTGTATGTATTTTTTTCTGTTAGTATCTCTGTGAGGGTGGATGTGTATGTCTTTGTGCATTTTCTGTGGATGTCTGTGAGGGTGTGTGCATATGTCTTTGAGCTTTTTTATGAGTGTCTCTGTGAGGGTGGGCGTGTGTTTGTCTTTGTGTATTTTCTCTGGATGCCTCTGTGAGGGTGAGTGTGTATGTCTGTGTTTTCTGTGGATGTCTCTGTGAGGGTGTGTGTGTGTATGTCTGTGTTTTCTGTGGATGTCTCTGTGAGGGTGTGTATTTTCTGTGGGTGTCTCTTTCAGGGTGTGTGTATGTCTTTGTGTGTTTTCTGTGGATGTCTCAGTGAGGGTGTGTATGTATGTCTTTCTGTGTTTTCTGTGGGTGTCTGTATGTCTTTTTGTGTTTTCTGAGGCTGTCTCTGTTGGTGTTTCCTTGGGTGTATGTGCAAGTTTGAGTTTGTGTGTGTGTGTGTCCATTGTTCCTTTTCTCTTGTTAAGTGTAGTCAGTCCATGGGTCATCCATTACTTATGGAATATATCTCTTCCTAACAGGAAGCTGCAAGAGGATCATCCAAGCAGAGCTGCTATATAGCTCCTCCCCTCACATGTCATATTCAGTCATTCTCTTGCAGCCTAACTAAAGATAGGTCGCTGTGAGAGGTCTGTGGTGTTTTTTAGCTTAGTTTATTTCTTCAATCAAAAGTTTGTTATTTTAAATGGCACCGGAGTGTGCTGTTTGTTCTCAGGCAGCATTAGAAGAAGAATCTGCCTGCGTTTTCTATGATCTTAGCAGAAGTAACTAAGATCCACTGGCTGTTCTCATCTGAGGAGTGAGGTAACTTCAGAAAAGGGGAATAGCATGCAGGGCCCCCCTGCAAATGAGGTATGTGCAGTAAATTATTTTTCTGAGGAATGGAATTGACTGAGAAAATACTGCTGATACCAATGTAACGTAAGTTCAGCCTTAAATGCAGTGATAGCGACTGGTATTAGGCTGATGAGTGTGTGTACACTGAATGTATTTTTCTAAGGAATGGAATTGACTCTGAAATACTGTTAATACTGAAGTAATGTATGAGCCTTAACTGCAGTAAAAGCGACTGGTAGCAGGCTTATTAATAACACTTCATAACTTTTCAAATGTATGTTTAAAACGTTTACTGGCATGTTAATCGTTTTTTGTGAGGTACTTGGTGATAAAACTTATTGGGGCATGATTTTTACCACATGGCCATCTTTGTTTTCTGCATAGAAACAGTTATCTGAGCTTCCCCACTGTTGTAATATGAGTGGGAGAGCTCAGGGGTCTTCAAAATTCATTTTGAGGGAGGTAATCAGTCACAGCAGACCTGTGACAGTGTGTTTTGACTGTGATAAAAACGTTAATTATTAAATTGTTATCCGTTTTTGGGTATTAAGGGGTTAATCATCCATTTGCTGGTGGGTGCAATCCTTTGCTAACTTAATACATTTACTGTGAAAAATTGGTTGCTATAACTATTTTGGTTCATTGTTATTTCAACTGTGACAGCTTTTTGTGCTTCTTAAAGGCACAGTAGCGTTTTTTATGTTGCTTGTAAATTTATTTAGAAAAGTATTTCCAAGCTTGCTAGTCTCATTGCTAGTCTGTTTAAACATGTCTGACACAGATGAATCTCTTTGTTCACTATGTTTAAAGGCCAATGGGGAGCCCAATAGAAATTTGTGTACTAATTGCATTGATGTTACTTTAAATAAAAGTCAATCTTTACATGTAAAGAAATTATCACCAGACAACGAGGGGGAAGTTATGCCGACTAACTCTCCTCACGTGTCAGTACCTTCGCCTCCCGCTCAGGAGGTGCGTGATTTTGTGGCGCCAAGTACATCAGGGAGGCCCTTACAAATCACTTTGCAAGACATGGCTACTGTTATGACAGAAGTATTATCTAAATTGCCAGAATTAAGAGGCAAGCGCGATAGCTCTGGGTTAAGGACAGAGCGAGCGGATGAGGTGAGAGCCATGTCAGATACTGCGTCACAGTTTGCAGAACATGAAGACGGAGAGCTTCATTCTGTGGGTGACGGATCTGATCCAGGGAGACTGGATTCAGAGATTTCTAATTTTAAATTTAAGCTTGAGAACCTCCGCATATTGCTAGGGGAGGTATTAGCGGCTCTGAATGATTGTAACACGGTTGCAATTCCAGAAAAATTATGTAGGTTGGATAGATACTATGCGGTACCGGTGTGTACTGACGTGTTTCCTATACCTAAAAGGCTTACAGAGATTATTAGCAAGCAGTGGGATAGACCTGGTGTGCCTTTTTCCCCTCCTCCCATATTTAGGAAAATGTTTCCTATAGACGCCACCACACGAGACTTATGGCAGACGGTCCCTAAGGTGGAGGGAGCAGTTTCTACTTTAGCTAAGCGTACCACTATCCCGGTGGAGGATAGTTGTGCCTTTTCAGATCCAATGGATAAGAAATTAGAGGGTTACCTTAAGAAAATGTTTGTTCAACAAGGTTTTATCCTACAGCCCCTTGCATGCATTGCACCTGTCACTGCTGCGGCGGCATTCTGGTTTGAGTCTCTGGAAGAGGCCATTCGCACAGCTCCATTGGATGAAATTATGAACAAGCTTAAAGCACTTAAGCTAGCTAACGCATTTGTTTCTGATGCCGTCGTACATTTAACCAAACTTACGGCTAAGAACTCCGGATTCGTCATCCAAGCGCGCAGAGCGCTATGGCTTAAACCCTGGTCAGCCGACGTGACTTCTAAATCTAAATTGCTTAATATTCCTTTCAAAGGGCAGACCTTATTCGGGCCCGGCTTGAAAGAAATTATAGCTGACATTACGGGAGGTAAGGGCCATGCTCTACCTCAGGACAGGGCCAAATCAAAGGCCAAACAGTCTAATTTTTGTGCCTTTCGTAACTTCAAGGCAGGAGCAGCATCAACTTCCTCCGCTCCAAAACAGGAAGGAGCTGTTGCTCGTTACAGGCAGGGCTGGAAAGTTAACCAGTCCTGGAACAAGGGCAAGCAGGCCAAGAAACCTGCTGCTGCCCCTAAGACAGCATGAAGAGAGGGCCCCCTATCCGGAAACGGATCTAGTGGGGGGCAGACTTTCTCTCTTCGCCCAGGCTTGGGCAAGAGATGTCCAGGATCCCTGGGCGTTGGAGATCATATCTCAGGGATATCTCCTGGACTTCAAAACTTCTCCTCCACGAGGGAGATTTCATCTTTCAAGGTTATCAGCAAACCAAATAAAGAAAGAGGCGTTTCTACGCTGTGTACAAGACCTCTTACTAATGGGGGTGATCCATCCAGTTCCGCGGACGGAACACGGGCAAGGATTCTATTCAAATCTATTTGTGGTTCCCAAGAAAGAGGGAACCTTCAGACCAATCTTGGACTTAAAAATCCTAAACAAATTCCTAAGAGTTCCATCATTCAAAATGGAAACTATTCGAACCATCCTTCCCATGATCCAAGAGGGTCAGTACATGACCACAGTGGACTTAAAGGATGCCTACCTTCACATACCGATTCACAAGGATCATTATCGGTACCTAAGATTTGCTTTCCTAGACAGGCATTACCAGTTTGTAGCTCTTCCCTTCGGATTAGCTACGGCTCCAAGAATCTTTACAAAAGTTCTGGGCTCAATTCTGGCGGTACTAAGACCACGAGGCATAGCGGTGACTCCGTACCTAGACGACATTCTGATACAAGCGTCAAGTTTTCAAACTGCCAAGTCTCATACAGAGATAGTTCTGGCATTTCTGAGGTCGCATGGGTGGAAGGTGAACGTGGAAAAGAGTTCTCTATTACCACTTACAAGGGTTCCCTTTCTAGGGACTCTTATAGATACTGTAGAGATGAAAATTTACCTGACAGAGGCCAGGTTATCAAAACTTCTAAATGCTTGCCGTGTCCTTCATTCTATTCCACACCCGTCAGTAGCTCAGTGCATGGAAGTAATCGGCTTAATGGTAGCGGCAATGGACATAGTACCATTTGCGCGCCTGCATCTCAGACCGCTGCAATTGTGCATGCTAAGTCAGTGGAACAGGGATTACTCAGATTTGTCCCCCCTACTAAATCTGGATCAAGAGACCAGAGATCCTCTTCTATGGTGGCTTTCTCGGCCACATCTGTCCAAGGGGATGACCTTTCGCAGGCCAGATTGGACAATTGTAACAACAGACGCCAGCCTTCTAGGCTGGGGCGCAGTCTGGAACTCCCTGAAGGCTCAGGGATTATGGACTCAGGAGGAGAAACTCCTCCCAATAAATATTCTGGAATTAAGAGCAATATTCAATGCTCTCCTAACTTGGCCTCAGTTAGCAACTCTGAGGTTCATCAGATTTCAGTCGGACAACATCACGACTGTGGCTTACATCAACCATCAAGGGGGAACCAGAAGTTCCCTAGCGATGTTGGAAGTCTCAAAGATAATTCGCTGGGCAGAGTCTCACTCTTGCCACCTGTCAGCGACTTACATCCCAGGCGTGGAGAACTGGGAGGCGGATTTTCTAAGTCGCCAGACTTTTCATCCGGGGGAGTGGGAACAGATCTGGATCTCATGGCATCTCGCCAGAACGCCAAGCTTCCTTGTTAAGGATCCAGGTCCAGGGACCCGGGAGCTGTGCTGATAGATGCTCTGACAGCCCCTTGGGTCTTCAACATGGCTTATGTGTTTCCACCATTTCCGATGCTTCCTCGTTTAATTGCCAAGATCAAACAGGAGAGAGCTTCGGTGATTCTGATAGCGCCTGCGTGGCCACGCAGGACCTGGTATGCAGACCTAGTGGACATGTCGTCCTGTCCACCGTGGTCTCTGCCTCTGAGACAGGACCTTCTAATTCAGGGTCCTTTCAACCATCCAAATCTAATTTCTCTGAGGCTGACTGTATGGAGATTGAACGCTTGATTCTATCAAAGCGTGGCTTCTCGGAGTCGGTTATTGATACCTTAATACAGGCTAGGAAGCCTGTTACCAGAAAAATTTACCATAAGATATGGCGTAAATATTTATATTGGTGCGAATCCAAGTGTTACTCATGGAGTAAGGTTAGGATTCCTAGGATATTGTCCTTTCTACAAGAGGGTTTAGAAAAGGGCTTATCTGCTAGTTCGTTAAAGGGACAGATTTCTGCTCTGTCTATTCTTCTACACAAACGTCTGGCTGAAGTTCCAGACGTTCAGGCTTTTTGTCAGGCTTTAGCTAGGATTAAGCCTGTGTTTAAGACTGTTGCTCCGCCGTGGAGCTTAAACTTAGTTCTTAACGTTCTTCAAGGCGTTCCATTTGAACCCCTTCATTCCATTGATATCAAGCTGTTATCCTGGAAGGTTCTGTTTTTGATGGCTATTTCCTCGGCTCGAAGAGTCTCTGAGTTATCTGCCTTACATTGTGATTCTCCTTATCTGATTTTTCATTCAGACAAGGTAGTTCTGCGTACTAAACCTGGGTTCTTACCTAAGGTAGTTACTAACAGGAATATCAATCAAGAGATTGTTGTTCCATCTCTGTGTCCTAACCCTTCTTCAAAGAAGGAACGACTTTTGCATAATCTGGACGTAGTCCGTGCCCTGAAGTTCTATTTGCAGGCAACTAAAGATTTTCGTCAAACTTCTTCCCTGTTTGTCGTTTACTCTGGACAGAGAAGAGGTCAAAAGGCTTCGGCTACCTCTCTCTCGTTTTGGCTTTGTAGCATAATACGTTTAGCCTATGAGACTGCTGGACAGCAGCCTCCTGAAAGGATTACAGCTCATTCTACTAGAGCTGTGGCTTCTACCTGGGCCTTTAAAAATGAGGCCTCTGTTGAACAGATTTGCAAGGCTGCAACTTGGTCTTCACTTCACACTTTTTCAAAATTTTACAAATTTGACACTTTTGCTTCTTCTGAGGCTATTTTTGGGAGAAAGGTACTTCAGGCAGTGGTTCCTTCTGTTTAATGTTCCTGCCTTGTCCCTCCCTTTATCCGTGTACTTTAGCTTTGGTATTGGTATTCCATAAGTAATGGATGACCCGTGGACTGACTACACTTAACAAGAGAAAACATAATTTATGCTTACCTGATAAATTGATTTCTCTTGTAGTGTAGTCAGTCCACGGCCCGCCCTGTCTTTAAGGCAGATCTAAATTTTAATTAAACTCCAGTCACCACTGCACCCTATGGTTTCTCCTTTCTCGTCTGGTTTTGGTCGAATGACTGAATATGACATGTGAGGGGAGGAGCTATATAGCAGCTCTGCTTGGGTGATCCTCTTGCAGCTTCCTGTTAGGAAGAGATATATTCCATACGTAATGGATGACCCATGGACTGACTACACTACAAGAGAAATAAATTTATCAGGTAAGCATAAATTATGTTTTTAGGACATTTTGACCTTACTACTGATTATTCACATCTTTCTACAGACTTTGCGACTAACGAGACCTTTCCTGAAGTCACCAATCTACCATTTAACCTTTAAATTATTGTTTAGGCAGTTCAGGGCCCTTCCTTTCAGTCACTGCATGCTGTTGTCATCATTTAGTTGGCATCTTCCTTTACAAAAAGATAATCAGAACTCCATATTTTGTTTTCTAAATCTCCTTTTTTTTTTACAAAACTGTAGTTTACCTCATTACTTGTCAGGTCAATGTAAACAAGTTCTAAGTGTCTGTTTCTGAGTTTCTTTGCGTGTTTGCTAGAGTGTCTATATGTGAATCCTTATGTGTGTGTGTGTGTATGTTACTACCTTTACAACATTTCCAAGTTTAAATAGACATTTAAGAATAAAGTGCATATACGTTTTAGTCACTTGGTCAAAAATTGCACATATCAAAAGAGGGGGGAGGCCCTGATCACTGGTTAAGTCAGGGGCCCCAAAATTTCTAGTGGCGGCCCTGGCTCCCAGTAGTGTATTGCCGGTCTTGAACATACCTAGGTGTGCTTTTAAACAGAGGATATCAAGAGAAAAAAGTAACTTTGTAAACAGAAGTAAATTGAAAAGTCTCTTAAAATTGCAAGTTCCATCTTCACTTGCTTGTCTTCTAGGAAATGAAAAAAAAGAGGACAAAATAGGACAGCTCTATACTTACCCACTGTATTTTTAACTTTTTTCAGGGCTGGCTGGAAATGAATATTTTGTTTGTTAGTCGAGCTAAATGCATAATCAATTGTAGGTAAGATCATCTATAATTCTATTTTAAATAAAAGAAAACTTAAATAAATTACAAGAAAAATTATGTTTGGAAAATAGATGCAATTTTAAAAAAAAAATCGCTGCAAACAAGGTTAACTTCAAAATAGACAGAAAAAAAAACATATAAATGGATAAACCAATACAAATTAAAATGATTTTTACTGTGTAGATGACAGATATATATAGACTTCAATAAAACTGCTAATTCAGATATGACTTAACCCCTTAGTGACCAGAGCACTTTTCCATTTTCTGTCCGTTTGGGACCAAGGCTATTTTTACATTTTTGCGGTCTTTGTGTTTAGCTGTAATTTTCTTCTTACTCATTTACTGTACCCACACATATTATATACCGTTTTTCTCGCCATTAAATGGACTTTCTAAAGATACCATTATTTTCATCATATCTTATAATTTACTATAAAAAAAATTATAAAATATGAGGAAAAAATGGAAAAAAACACACTTTTTCTAACTTTGACCCCCAAAATCTGTTACATATCTAAAACCACCAAAAAACACCCATGCTAAATAGTTTCTAAATTTTGTCCTGAGTTTAGAAATACCCAATGTTTACATGTTCTTTGCTTTTTTTGCAAGTTATAGGGCCATAAATACAAGTAGCACTTTGCTATTTCCAAACCATTTTTTTCCAAAATTAGCGCTAGTTACATTAGAACACTGATATCTTTCAGGAATCCCTGAATATCTATTGACATGTATATATTTTTTTTTAGTAGACATCCCAAAGTATTGATCTAGGCCAATTTTGGTATATTTCATACCACCATTTCACCGCCAAATGCGATCAAATACAAAAAATTGTTCACTTTTTCACAAATTTTTTCACAAACTTTAGGTTTCTCACTGAAATCATTTACAAACAGCTTGTGCAATTATGGCATAAATGGTTGTAAATTCTTCTCTGGGATCCCCTTTGTTCAGAAATAGCACACATATATGGCTTTGGCGTTGCTTTTTGGTAATTAGAAGGCCACTAAATGCCACTGCGCACCACAAGTGTATCATGCCCAGCAGTTAAGGGGTTAATTAGGGAGCTTTTAGGGAGCTTGTAGGGTTAATTTTAGCTTTAGTGTAGTGTAGTAGACAACCCCAAGTATTGATCTAGGCACATTTTGGTATATTTCATGCCACCATTTCACCGCCAAATGCGATCAAATTAAAAAAAACGTAAAATTTTTCACAATTTTAGGTTTCTCACTGAAATCATTTACAAACAGCTTGTGCAATTATGGCACAAATGGTTGTAAATGCTTGTCTGGGATCCCCTTTGTTCAGAAATAGCAGACATATATGACTTTGGCGTTGCTTTCTGGTAATTAGAAGGCCACTAAATCCTGTTGCGCCTCACACGTGTATTATGGCTAGCAGTGAAAGGGTTAATTAGGGAGTTTGTAGTGAGCTTGCAGGGTTAATTTTAGCTTTAGTGTAGAGATCAGCCTCCCATCTGACACATCCCACCCCCTGATCCCTCCCAAACAGCTCCCTTCCCTCCCCCACCCCACAATTGTCCCCGCCATCTTAAGTACTGGCAGAAAGTCTGCCAGTACTAAAATAAAAGGGTTTTTAAAAAAAAATGAAATTTTTTTTAGCATATTTACATATGCTACTGTGTAGGATCCCCCCCTTAGCCCCCAACCTCCCTGATCCCCCCCAAAACCGCTCTCTAACCCTCCCCTCTGCCTTATTGGGGGCCATCTTGGGTACTGGCAGCTGTCTGCCAGTACCCAGTTTACAATAAAAAGTGCTTTTTTGGGGTTTTTTTTTGTTTTTTTCTGTAGTGTAGCTTCCCCCAACCCCCCACCCCCCACAAACAAACCCCCACCACCTTGCTGATTGTTTAGATTTTATTGTTTATTATATTTTTTATTTCCCCATTTTCTGCAGTGTAGCGGTTCCCACCCGCTCCCTCCCCGTGCACGCGCCCGCCCCCACCCTCCCGTGCACGCGCGCGCGCCCGTGCGCGCCCCCAGCCACCCCCGCCCACGATCCCGCCCCCCTTCAGATCCACATGGCCATCGATGGCCGCCACCCGCCTCCCGGTCCGGCTCCCACCCACCAACGCAGGTAGCCACCGATCTCCGGTGCAGAGAGGGCCACAGAGTGGCTCTCTCTGCACCGGATGACTTAAAAAGGTTATTGCAGGATGCCTCCATATCGAGGCATCACTGCAATAACCGGAAAGCAGCTGGAAGCGAGCAGGATCGCTTCCAGCTGCTTTCCACACTGAGGACGTGCAGGGTACGTTCTCAGGCATTAACTGCCTTTTTTCTGAGGACGTACCCTGCACGTCCTCAGTCGTTAAGGGGTTAAAGGGATACTGAACCCAAATTTTTTATTTTGTGATTCAGATAGAGCATGCAATTTTAAGCAACTTTCTAATTTACTCCTATTATGAATTTTTCTTCTTTGTTTTCTTACTATCTTTATTTGAAAAGAACGCATCTAGCTTTTGTTTTGTTCAGAACTCTGAACAGCGCTTTTTTATTAGTGGATGAATTTATCCACCAATCAGCAAGGACAACCCAGGTTGTTCACCAAAAATGGGCCGGCATCTAAACTTACATTCTTGCATTTCAAATAAAGATACCAAGAGAATAAAGAAAATTTGATAATAGGAGTAAATTGGAAAGTTGCTTAAAATTTCATGCTCTATCTGAATCACAAAATATTTGGGTTCAGTGTCCCTTTAAATGTAATAAATATGGCAAAATAACAGTCAAACAAATAGGTTTAAATCTATACAATATGCTAAATGTAAATGTCAGAAAACTCTGATTAAATGAATACTTGATCAACTGTGATGAGGCACTCTTCACTATATATTGTATTAGATAATTTTATATATATGTATATATATATATATATATATATATATATATATATATATATATATATATATATATATATATATATATATATATATATATATATATATATATATATATATATATATATATATATATATATATATATATATATATAGCTAAAAGGAGACGCACTCGCCGGGTCTTAGTAAATAGTGTTTTTAATACACCAAGTTGAACAGTGACGTTTCGGGGTAGTTAGCCCCGTCCTCAGACCATAACAAATATGTACATAAGTAACAAGTATTTAAAGCCTTACCCTCCACCAAGATTCTATACCGGAAGTGTCCATAGCGTTCCCCCTGCGCCACTGCGCAGGACCGGGGGTGGTCATGGCAACCGGTAAACAATACTCACAGACTGACACTGAACTCCGGAACGTACGGACCCGCCCATCTGCACTGACAGTGCCAAAGGTAGCCGTAAGAGCCGGATAATGGTTACAATTCAGATAAATTATCTGCAAAACAAGGAGCAACATATATAATAAGGTATTTAAGCACATCAATAGCTGGTCCGATTAAAAGACAATATGCATCGTATCTAATATGATGGGATCATCACCTAAATATATGCTATGATGGGCTTCAATGTTAAAGAGGGGAGGTATGTACTGAATATATATTCTTAGATTGGAAAATCATTACCTAAATTAAATCACTAAGTGAGGGGCAAGTATCATAAGAAACAGTGCCAATCCAAATTTACATTTAGCCCGTTTGGCGTTAAAGTGTTAAGGGTATGAATCCATCTGGATTCCTTTTGTAGAAGTAGTTTGGCCCTGTCCCCCCCTCTACTAGGTCTAGGGACATGATCTATTATGACATATCGTAAATTAGACACCGCATGGCCAGCCAACGCAAAGTGTAGCAACAGGTTGATCGGACTGTCTTTTTTCAATTGCCGATCTGATCGCAGTGCGATGGTTGGCCATGCGTGTCCGTAAGTTATCAATGGTTTTGCCTACGTAATATAAACCACAAGGGCAATGGATTAAGTAGACAACATATTCAGTGGTACATGTAACACGGTGTCTGATAAAGAATTTTTTGTTTGTGTGAGGGTGTACAAAAAACTTTGTGGCACTAAGGCCATTACACGTGGTACATCCCAGACATTTGAAACAGCCCGGTTTTGGTTGATTTAACCATGTTTGTTTCTTGTAACAGTCAATGGGATCCACTTTGACTAGTGTATCACGAATGGATCTGGATCTTCTATAGCTGACTCTCGGTGGTCCCATGTTGGTAAAGGGTAAGGTATGGTCAGACTGCACAATGTCCCAGTCTTTCCTTAATACAGCTGGAAGATTCTGTTTGTCCTCAGGGAACAGTTCGGAATCAGACGGGGCCCCTACCATACATGTGGAACCTGGAACAAGCTCCCAGGGTGTAACTACCCGATCAAAAAACTACAGGGGCACAGGCCGCATAGTCGGAGGGGGGGGGGGCACAAGAGGAAGACCACCCAGACCTCGGAGATTCTGACAGAAAACATTGTGATCAATCTCAGTTCATACAGCCTGACTCCTATTGAATTAGGGGTACTCAATAAAGGACTTTCCTTCATACCCACTGAATATGACGATCCTTTCACTTCTTTTTTGGACAAACAAAAGTTTGAAAGAAATTTGCGACTGCGAGAACATTTTGGGGATAACCCAACAGAGATACCCAGATTTCGAGCCAAAGGGAAATATGATCCCAGCAGCACAAATGCAAGCATTAAGACCTACAGCAGACTGCTGGCAGATGGAACAACAAAAGATCTCCAGGAAAACTTTGGGAAACATTGCAATAACCTCTCACGGAAAGAGAGGGAAGCACTGAAAAAACTAAAGGACAACACAGATTTAATATTCCGTGAAGCCGACAAAGACGGTGCGGTGGTAATCCTTGATTACTCATACTATCGCAGTGAAGCAATTACACAGCTTAATGATGGTAATACGTATAGACAACTTCCAGGAGATCCAGTGTGGTCTTTTAAGAAACAAATTGATACTTCTTTGCACAGTGCACTAGTGAACAAGCTTATAGATGAACAGCTGTTCAGATACCTAACAGTACAGTTTCCACGGGTACCTGTATTCTATACGCTACCCAAAGTGCATAAACATCTTACACAACCACCTGGGAGACCAATAGTTTCCGCTAATTGTTCGCTGCTCCAGCCCATTGCTACATATTTGGATTCCCTTTTCCAACCAATGGTCTGCAATATGCCCTCTTTCTTGCTGGACTCCATGGCCCTGATTAAAGAACTCAAACAATTCCATCATCTAAAAGGGACGGAACTTCTGGTCACCCTTGACGTGGTGAGTCTCTATACCAACATCCCACACAGCCAGGGGATGGAGGCAATTCGCAACCATCTGTAAAGATATCCTTTTATAGGACCCAGTACTGAGTGGATTATGGAAATGCTGCAACATTGCCTCACTATGAATTATTTCCGCTTCGAGAACCTGTTCTACTTACAGCTTTTGGGTACGGCGATGGGGTCGAGTGTGGCCCCATCATTTGCCAATTTATACATGGCAGAGTTTGAACAGTACCAGACTGATCTATTTTTCCATCCCAGTATTAGGGTGTTTCGTCGCTATATAGACGACCTATTTTTGATCTGGGATGGTTCGGTACATGATCTTCAACAATGGTTTAACAAACTGAATGAGTTACGCCCGAATCTACAGTTCAAGATGGAATACAGCGATACAACTGTAGATTTCTTGGATCTGCGTATATATAAGAATCAGAATCAGCTCTTAACCACACTCTTTCGCAAAGCTACAGACAGAAATTCCCTACTCCAGGCTACTAGCTGCCACCCCCCGGCACTAAAGAAGACATTGCCAATTTCTCAATTCAAAAGAGTCATTAGAAACAACAGCGACCCTGTACATACAAAACAACAACTGTTAGAAATGAAGATAAGATTTCTATAACGGGGGTACAGTGAACAGCACTTAAATAAATGCCTGGAAAAATTCTGGGATCTGCCGCAAGAGGAAGCACTACGGGCAAACACTAGAAAATCTGACACTGAAAGGATGACATATGTGACAACGTATACAGTGGACAAACAGAATCTTCCAGCTGTATTAAGGAAAGACTGGGACATTGTGCAGTCTGACCATACCTTACCCTTTACCAACATGGGACCACCGAGAGTCAGCTATAGAAGATCCAGATCCATTCGTGATACACTAGTCAAAGTGGATCCCATTGACTGTTACAAGAAACAAACATGGTTAAATCAACCAAAACCGGGCTGTTTCAAATGTCTGGGATGTACCAAGTTTTTTGTACACCCTCACACAAACAAAAAATTATTTATCAGACACCGTGTTACATGTACCACTGAATATGTTGTCTACTTAATCCATTGCCCTTGTGGTTTATATTACGTAGGCAAAACCATTGATGACTTACGGACACGCATGGCCAACCATCGCACTGCGATCAGATCGGCAATTGAAAAAAGACAGTCCGATCAACCTGTTGCTAGACACTTTGCGTTGGCTGGCCATGCGGTGTCTAATTTACGATATGTCATAATAGATCATGTCCCTAGACCTAGTAGAGGGGGGGACAGGGCCAAACTACTTCTACAAAAGGAATCCAGATGGATTCATACCCTTAACACTTTAACGCCAAACTGGCTAAATGTAAATTTGCACTGTTTCTTATGATACTTTCTTATGATACTTGCCCCTCACTTAGTGATTTAATTTAGGTAATGATTTTCCAATCTAAGAATATATATTCAGTACATACCTCCCCTCTTTAACATTGAAGCCCATCATAGCATATATTTAGGTGATGATCCCATCATATTAGATACAATGTATATTGTCTATTCTAATCGGACCAGCTATTGATGTGCTTAAATACCTTATTATATATGTTGCTCCTTGTTTTGCAGATAATTTATCTGAATTGTAACCATTATCCGGCTCTTACGGCTACCTTTGGCACTGTCAGTGCAGATGGGCGGGTCCGTACGTTCCGGAGTTCAGTGTCAGTCTGTGAGTATTGTTTACCGGTTGCCATGACCACCCCCGGTCCTGCGCAGTGGCGCAGGGGGAACGATATGGACACTTCCGGTATAGAATCTTGGTGGAGGGTAAGGCTTTAAATACTTGTTACTTATGTACATATTTGTTATGGTCTGAGGACGGGGCTAACTACCCCGAAACGTCACTGTTCAACTTGGTGTATTAAAAACACTATTTACTAAGACCCGGCGAGTGCGTCTCCTTTTAGCTATACATGTTTTCTCTAGATGCACCCCGGGCAGCTGCTGCACATTTGTTAGAGTGAGTGCGGATCTCTGAGAACTGTTCTATATATATATATACATATATTATACACAGTATATACACACATTAATGGGAAGTGGAGTATCTGCCTCTACTGTTTGGAAATTCTATAAATTTACAATGCAAATAATAATTATTGATGTGCATTACAATATAAAAGCATAAATACATATTTAGTAATGTAAATAAGTTCACAATTCTGTGATGACAAGTACATAACAGCAAAAATCTATAAGGAATTGATACTTATCTACAGATATTCTAATGGCGATAAAATAAAGTAATGAATAATTCATATGAAGATACATATATACAAGGTAAATATCAAATATCCATATGAATGAATTTTGGACATTAGATGTTGGGACAGTCCAAACAACATATTTAATTATTAAATCTCAAACCAAGTTGCAGAAACCAAGTAGGAGCAACTTTGTAGGTATCTGACTCCATTTTGTTGCTTGAAGAGATCTAGCTTATACCAAAATGTCATGATTGACAATCTCAATGTCAGGTGAGCTGTATGATATTTCGGCTATTAGGGTTATTTCTAGTTTTATGCTTAATTAACCCTGTGTGTAAAAGAGCAGGCTGCAATGCAGAAAATGCAAGTTAAAGGGAAAGTAAACACCAGATGTTTTGTTGTTTAACCCCTTAACGACCGACGACGTATGCCATACGTCCTCAAAAAAAAAGCACTTAACGACCGAGGACGTATGGCATACGTCGTCGGTTTAACAGAGCACTGGAAGCGATCGAAATCGCTTCCAGCTGCTCTAACAGTATTGCAGGCTTGCCTTGATGTCTAGGCATCCTGCAATACTGTTCCAGAGTGCCGGGACTGGATTGATCACTCCCCCACGAGTGATCACTTCCGGTTTCGCTCCACGTGGAGCCCGGCAATGTTTCAGAGCATCGGAAGCGATCGGACACGCTTCCGATGCTCTGCTTGTGTGCTAAGTGCCTCGGTGGGTCGAGGCACTTAGATATTTGTAAAATAAAAGTAAAAAAAAAAAAAAAAAAAAACCCGAATAAAATAAAAAAAAGCCCTAAATAGCCCCCCCCCTCCCCCTTCACTAGGCATCCAAGATGGCGATGCCCAGTGCATCATGGGGCCTCTGGGGGTGTCCCTAGCCTGCATCATCATAGGGGCAAGCTAGGGTCACCCAATCTGAGCCTCCCACCCTAAAAAAATAAATAATAATAAAATACCCCATTTGTCTGATCATGTCAATATTTGTAAATATTGACTATGATCAGTGTGGATCTCCCTCCCTCTCCTCACTTGCCATTTTGTTGGAGAGAGAGAGAGAGACCTGTATTTAGCAGAGAGAGAGATTTATTTCTTTTATTTGTTAAAAAATATAGAACCAAAGGCTCTTTTCAGAGCCATTAACCCCTAGCTTGCCAGTGATCACTATATATCACTGGCAGTAACATAGGTGCACTTTTTTTTGCTGCATTTTGCTGTCTGTGCATTTTTTTAGGGGTTAATTTTGTTGTTGTAATTTTTTAAAAACCCAAAGGCTCTTTTCAGAAACATTTAGTTAATTTAATTTAATTTTCAGAGCCATTAACCCCTAGCTTGCCAGTGATCACTATATATCACTGGCAGTAGCATAGGTGCACTTTTTTTTGCTGCATTTTGCTGTCTGTGCATTTTTTTAGGGGTTAATTTTGTTGTTGTAATTTTTTAAAAACCCAAAGGCTCTTTTCAGAAACATTTAGTTAATTTAATTTAATTTTCAGAGCCATTAACCCCTAGCTTGCCAGTGATCGCTATAAATCACTGGCAGTTGCATAGCTGTACTTTTTTGCTGTCTGCGCATTTTTTTAGGGGTTAATTTTGTTGTTGTAATTTTTTAAAAACCCAAAGGCTCTTTTCAGAAACATTTAGTTAATTTAATTTAATTTTCAGAGCCATTAACCCCTAGCTTGCCAGTGATCGCTATAAATCACTGGCAGTTGCATAGCTGTACTTTTTTGCTGTCTGTGCATTTTTTTAGGGGTTAATTTTGTTGTTGTAATTTTTTAAAAACCCAAAGGCTCTTTTCAGAAACATTTAGTTAATTTAATTTAATTTTCAGAGCCATTAACCCCTAGCTTGCCAGTGATCGCTATAAATCACTGGCAGTAGCATAGCTGTACTTTTTTGCTAGTTAATTTAGTTAATTAATTTAGTTAATTTAATTTAATTTTCAGAGCCATTAACCCCTAGCTTGCCAGTGATCGCTATAAATCACTGGCAGTTGCATAGCTGTACTTTTTTGCTGTCTGTGCATTTTTTTTAGGGGTTAATTTTGTTGTTGTAATTTTTTAAAAACCCAAAGGCTCTTTTCAGAAACATTTAGTTAATTTAATTTAATTTTCAGAGCCATTAACCCCTAGCTTGCCAGTGATCGCTATAAATCACTGGCAGTAGCATAGCTGTACTTTTTTGCTAGTTAATTTAGTTAATTAATTTAGTTAATTTAATTTAATTTTCAGAGCCATTAACCCCTAGCTTGCCAGTGATCGCTATAAATCACTGGCAGTTACATAGCTGTACTTTTTTGCTGTCTGTGCATTTTTTTAGGGGTTAATTTTGTTGTTGTAATTTTTTAAAAACCCAAAGGCTCTTTTCAGAAACATTTAGTTAATTTAATTTAATTTTCAGAGCCATTAACCCCTAGCTTGCCAGTGATCGCTATAAATCACTGGCAGTAGCATAGCTGTACTTTTTTGCTAGTTAATTTAGTTAATTAATTTAGTTAATTTAATTTTTTTTAGTAATTGTTTTCTGTGACAGATACAAAAATGTCACAGAAAAGATATAGTGCTGAGGAGGCGTATGCCATCCTTGCGTCAGAGTCAGATGCCTCTATTTCTGACTCAGACCCAATTTTGACTCTGCCATGTGCTCAGATACATCACTAGATGCAGTCTCAACTGATAGTGATGTATCTGTGGCTGCTAGCCCCCCTGCCAGCCCCCCTGCTACCCCCCCTGCCAGCCCCCCTGCTAGCCCCCCTGCCAGAAGGAGGCGTGTTGCTGCCATTGCTGCTGAAGAGTGGGTAACGCCTCATCTCCAGAGGCCAGATATCCCACCCTTCACAGCAAATGCTGGCATAAATATAGATGTGGCAGGTTTTAGCCCCCAGCAGTTTCTGGAAGTGTTTCTGGGCGATGATATATTGGGGAACATTGTCGCACAAACTAATTTATATGCCCATCAGTCCCGTGCTGCAAAGCCTGGAACATATTTGGCAAAGCAGCAATGGGCCCCCATCAATGTGCCAGAATTAAAAAAATTCTGGGCATTGACTATGCTGATGGGCATCATAAAGAAACCCTCCATTCGCTCCTACTGGAGTACTAGCCCCATCTGCTCTACCCCCATTTTCTCCCAGACTATGTCGAGGAAGAGGTATGAAATGATTCTGCATTTCATGCACTTCAGCGACAACAGCCTGTGCCCCCCTAGGGAGCATCCCCAATTTGACAGGCTGTATAAAATCCGCCCCCTGATAACCCACTTTTCTGCCAGGTTTGCAGAGGCTTATACACCTGGAAGGAATATATGCGTTGATGAATCCCTAATGAAGTATAAGGGAAGGCTGGGATTCAAGCAGTATATTCCTTCCAAACGCTCCAGATATGGGGTAAAGGTGTATAAGCTCTGTGACAGCGAGACTGGGTATACTCAGGCCTTCCGGGTCTATGAGGGAAAGGATAGCCACCTTGACCCTCCAGGTTGCCCAGAACATATGGGAACCACTGGCAAGATTGTCTGGGACCTGATATTACCCCTAATGAACAAAGGGTATCACTTGTACTTAGACAATTTTTATACAAGTGTCCTTTTGTTCAAGCTACTGTATTGCTTTGATACAGTAGCTTGAGGTACAATTAAAAAGAACCGCGCAGGTTTCCCAGGACAGCTTGTACGCACCCGGCTACGAAGGGGGGAGACCTCAGCTCTTCGCCAAGAGGAGCTGTTGGCACTGAAGTACAGAGACAAGAAGGATGTATACCTTCTTACCACCATCCACACAGAGAGGACGGTGGCGGTTTCTGTACGTGGCAGAGCTGAGATCATAAGGAAGCCAGTGTGCATCAAGTCTTATAACCGGCATATGGGTGGGGTTGATCTGGCTGATCAGCTGCTGCAGCCCTACCTAATTATGCGGAAGACAAGGGCCTGGTACAAAAAGGTTGCAATTTACCTAATGCAGATTGCAACCCACAACGCTTTTTTGTTGTTCAAAAAAGCAAACCCCAGAGTTAAAAAGACTTTTTTACAGTTTCAGCTCCAGATTATTAAGGGGATTTTGTACCATGATGCACCTGCTCCCCGGGCGGTGATGGGAGAGAGCAGAGTTGGGGCTACCCATTTTATTTTTAAAATCCCCCCTACTGCCACAAAGCAGAAACCACAAAAAAAATGCAGAGTCTGTACCAAGAGGGGGAAGAGAAGGGACACCATATATCACTGTCCTGATTGCCCTGGACAGCCTGCACTCTGCATTGGGGACTGCTTCAAGCGGTACCATACAATGGTCAATTTTAAAAAAAATAAATACATTTGCTGTTACATATATATATATTTTTTTTTTGGTTATGTTTACAGTTAGATGTTTTTTTGTTTTTTTTACTTTTACTGTGCCAGATTTTTACATTTCACTACTCTTTTTTTTTCTAAAATTGGGCCTGTTTTTTTTTAACCAAAACCCCTGTCAAACCTATGCATGGGGGACATAGGTGTTCTCAGGGTGCCTTGCAGAAAACAACCTGAAGTATGTTTTTGTAATAACTTACAACAGTCTCTCCTAAATTATAGTCAAAAAGCAATGTGTCTGTAAAAATGAAAATTGAAAAATTACCACCATACACTTTCTCCAATTTTTTGGGCTAAAACGGTTGCTTCAAAGGCATCAAAGCACACCATATACAATACCTTGGGGTGTCAACATTTAAAAAATATACACTTTGAATGCAATAAATAAAAGTGGGGTATGCGATAGGCCCCAAACTAAAGATAGGCCTATCAGAAGAAATACTCTCATTTTTAATAACTAAAATCACAAGTCATAAAATTGTAACATAACCTTCCCAAAATCCTGGCAAACCTATGCATGGGGGGCATAGGTGTACTCAGGGTGCCTTGCAGAAAACAACCTGAAGTATTCTTTTGCAATAACTTACAACAATCTCTCCTAAATCATAGTCAAAAAGCAATGTGTCTGTAAAAATGAAAATTGAAAAATTACCACCATATACTTTCTCCAATTTTTTGGGCTAAAACGGTTGCTTCAAAGGCATCAAAGCACACCATATACAATACCTTGGGGTGTCAACATTTAAAAAATATACACTTTGAATGCAATAAATAAAAGTGGGGTATGTGATAGGCCCCAAACTAAAGATAGGCCTATCAGAAGAAATACTCTCATTTTTAATAACTAAAATCATGTAACATAACCTTCCCAAAATCCTGGCAAACCTATGCATGGGGGGCATAGGTGTACTCAGGGTGCCTTGCAGAAAACAACCTGAAGTATTCTTTTGCAATAACTTACAACAGTCTCTCCTAAATCATAGTAAAAAAGCAATGTGTCTGTAACAATGAAAATTGAAAAATTACCACCATATACTTTCTCCAATTTTTTGGGCTAAAACGGTTGCATCAAAGTCATCAAACCACTCCATGTATAATACCTTGGGGGGTCAACTTTTTAAATATAATCACATTTATGGAAAACAAATAAAATGGGGTATGTTAAAAGACCCCCAAAAAAGACGATAGGCAAAGAAAATATGTTAAATGTGAAAAAAAATCACAAACACATGTCAGACATTTGGCATTGCACCGCCCAAACAAGCCACCAAACCTATGCATAGGTGGTATCACTGAACTCAAGAGATGTTGGTGACCACATATTGGTGTCTTCTTTGGTAGTAACACATAACAGGAGCTGTGAATCCATGTCTAAAGTACAATGTATGTGAAAAATAACACAAAGAAATGAATGCCCAATAGTTTGACAAAGACTAGTGGTTGAATTAGTGTATGGAAAGTGTTAAAACACCTGCATTTGAAATACCCTAGGATGTCTACTTTTCAAAAATATATGGTTTTATGGGGGTAAATTACATTGGCCGGCTTCAGAAATGTCTTAAATAGAACATGGGTGCATGGGATGTGAAAATGGGAAGTGTAAAAAATGGAATGCGCTTCCTAAAAATAAAGCCTTCTAGCCCCCAGAGAACCCAACACACCTATACATGGGTGGTATCACTGTACTCAGGAGATGTTGTTGAACACATATTGAGGTGTTTTTTGGCAGTAACACATAACAGGAACTGAGAATCCATGCCTAAAGTACAATGTGTGTGAAAAATAACACAAAAAAATGACTACCCAAAAGTTTGACAAAGACTGGTGGTTAAATAAGTTCATGGAAAGTGTGAAAATACCAGCATTTCAAATACCCTAGGGGGTCTACTTCTCAAAAATATATGGTTTTATGGGGGTAAATTTCATTGACCGGCTTCAGAAATGTCCCAAATAGGACATGGGTGCATGATGACCGATGTGAAAATTCCAAGTTGAAAAACTGGAATGCGCTTCCTAAAAATAAGGCCTTCTAGCCCCCAGAGAACCCAACACACCTATACATGGGTGGTATCACTGTACTCAGGAGATGTTGTTGAACACATATTGAGGTGTTTTTTGGCAGTAACACATAACAGGAACTGAGAATCCATGCCTAAAGTACAATGTGTGTGAAAAATAACACAAAAAAATGACTACCCAAAAGTTTGACAAAGACTGGTGGTTAAATAAGTTCATGGAAAGTGTGAAAATACCAGCATTTCAAATACCCTAGGGGGTCTACTTCTCAAAAATATATGGTTTTATGGGGGTAAATTTCATTGACCGGCTTCAGAAATGTCCCAAATAGGACATGGGTGCATGATGACTGATGTGAAAATTCCAAATTGAAAAACTGGAATGCGCTTCCTAAAAATAAGGCCTTCTAGCCCCCAGAGAACCCAACACACCTATACATAGGTGGTATCACTGTACTCAGGAGATGTTGTTGAACACATATTGAGGTGCTTTTTGGCAGTAACACATAACAGGAACTGAGAATCCATGCCTAAAGTACAATGTGTGTGAAAAATAACACAAAAAAATGACTACCCAAAAGTTTGACAAAGACTGGTGGTTGAATTAGTGCATGGAAAGTGTTAAAATACCAGCATTTGAAATACCCTAGGGTGTCTACTTTTCAAAAATATATGGTTTGATGGGGGTAAATTCCATTGGCCAGCTTCAGAAATGTCCCAAATAGGACATGGGTGCATGATGACCGATGTGAAAATTCCAAGTTGAAAAACTGGAATGCGCTTCCTAAAATTAAGGCCTTTTAGCCCCCAGAGAACCCGACACACCTATACATGGGTGGTATCACTGTACTCAGGAGATGTTGTTGAACACATATTGAGGTGTTTTTTGGCAGTAACACATAACAGGAACTGAGAATCCATGCCTAAAGTACAATGTGTGTGAAAAATAACACAAAATAATGACTACCCAAAAGTTTGACAAAGACTGATGGTTGAATTAGTGCATGGAAAGTGTTAAAATACAAGCATTTGAAATACCCTAGGGTGTCTACTTTTCAAAAATATATGGTTTGATGGGGGTAAATTCCATTGACCAGCTTCAGAAATGTCCCAAATAGGACATGGGTGCATGATGACCGATGTGAAAATTCCAAGTTGAAAAACTGGAATGCGCTTCCTAAAATTAAGGCCTTTTAGCCCCCATAGAACCCGACACACCTATACATGGGTGGTATCACTGTACTCAGGAGATGTTGTTGAACACATATTGAGGTGTTTTTTGGCAGTAACACATAACAGGAACTGAGAATCCATGCCTAAAGTACAATGTGTGTGAAAAGTAACACAAAATAATGACTACCCAAAAGTTTGACAAAGACTGGTGGTTGAATTAGTGCATGGAAAGTGTTAAAATACAAGCATTTGAAATACCCTAGGGTGTCTACTTTTCAAAAAGATATGGTTTGATGGGGGTAAATTCCATTGACCAGCTTCAGAAATGTCCCAAATAGGACATGGGTGCATGATGACCGATGTGAAAATTCCAAGTTGAAAAACTGGAATGCGCTCCCTAAAAATAAGAGCTTTTAGCCCCCCGAGAACCCGACACACCTATACATGGGTGGTATCACTGTACCCAGGAGATGCTGCTGAAGACATATGAGGGTGTTATTTGGCAGTAACCCTTAATATTATCAGTAAATGTATTCTTAAATTGCTATTTTGTCAAAAAATCAAATTATTTTTTTCCCCCCCCAAACTTTGGCATAGATTGGTGGTAAAATGGTTGCATGAAAAAAGTCAAAATACCCCAAGTTTAATACCTTAGGTTGTCTTCTTTTAAAAAATATATACATTTGAAGGGTTATTCAGGGATTCATGACAGATATTGGTGTTACAATGTAACTATCGCCAATTTTGAAAAAACATGGTTTTGAAATAGCAAAGTGCTACTTGTACTTATTGCCCTATAACTTGCAAAAAAAGCAAAGAACATGTAAACATTGGGTATTTATAAACTCAGGACAAAAATTAAAAACTGTTTAGCATTGGTATTTTATGGTGGTTGTAGATGTGTAAGAGATTTTGGGGCTCAAAGTTAGAAAAAGTGCATTTTTTTCATTTTTTCCTCATATTTTATATTTTTTTTTATAGTAAATTATAAGATATGATGAAAATAATCATATCTTTAGAAAGTCCATTTAATGGCGAGAAAAACAGTATATAATATGTGTGGGTACAGTAAATGAGTAAGAGGAAAATTACAGTTAAACACAAACATCGCAGAAATGCAAAAATAGCCTTGGTCCCAGATGGTCAACAAATTGAAAAGTGGTCTGGTCACTAAGGGGTTAAAAAGGTAGATAATCCCTTTATTACCCATTCCCCAATTTTGCATAACCAACACAGTTATAATAATACACTTTTTACCTCTGTGATTACCTTGTATCTAAGCCTCTGCAAACTGCCCCCTTATTTCAGTTCTTTTGACAGACTTGCATTTTTAGCCAATCAGTGCTGACTCCTAGGAGCTTCATGTGCCTGAGCTCAATGTTATCTATATGAAACACATGAACTAACGTCCTCTAGTGGTGAAAAACTGTCAAAATGCTTTCAGATTAGAGGCAGTCTTCCAGGTCTAAGAAATTAGCATATGAACCTCCTAGATTTAGCTTTCAACTAAGAATACCAAGAGAACAAAGCAAAATTGGTAATAAAAGTAAATTGGAAAGTTGTTTAAAATTACATGCCCTATTTAAATCATAAAATATTTTTTTTTTACTTTACTGTCCCTTTAATTCTCAGCTGAATGAGCAATGCATCCATTCTCGTTAAAGAAATTTGTAATATTTATTTTAATTTTTATTTGGGGAATTTACATCCGATCCAGGGTTTACACACAGCTCTCAAGAGCTGATTCTGCTCAACCAAAAGAGAGCTTCAGTCACTAGTGTGTTAAATGGAAGCTACTGATCAAGACAACAAATGCAATGCGGTCTCTGAGCAATTCCTCAGTACCTTTCTTCTACCTACATTCTGTCCTTTCCCTTATTCCACCACAAAATAACAAGTGTCATTATAGTCTCTTAAAACACGTTCTATGTTTTGCCAGTTAGCTGCTGCTTGCGATTTCCATAGGATAGTATAAAGTGTAATTGCTCCCACACCTCCCCATATATGCTCTCGCACCCCCCTCAGGAGACTCGCCTCATACTTTGAAAACCGTTGCTCTAGATATATGAACAATGAGTCCATTTCTGGGTTCCCCTATTATGCCTTGACTAAACCCAGGGCAATTTGCAAAATAACAAAATAAATAGAGACATGCTACATTGAGAACAGTCCATAATAGTGAAAAAGCTGACCCAAGTCAGCACCTGAGAGTACACATATGTGGTTTGATGAGCTCTAAAACTGAACATGGGCCTAAAACTAGATAATCATAAATACTAAGCAAAAGAGTATCCAGTATAGCTATTCTGGGACTAGTCTGAGAATTATTAGTTTGTCTACGATATTTCTAAGTGAAACAAGCTTCACAAATGATTTTAGTGGCTGGTTACAGTGGAAACTGAATGAACGTCTATGCTATGAGATTGATAAACTCGGAGACCTATAACTTATACACTTGTATTTTTCTGGAATATGTGACTAGTGATGTAGATATCTTGGTGCCATTATGTAGTATTGAAGATGAAGTTGAAGAAAAAAAAAAGTCTATCAAGATCATCTATAAAATGTTCTGATTAAAAAACTGTCATGTGAACAGTTTTACATTTACTAGGAATACCCATATTGCCCAGGCCATCATAACCTTTGATTCTATTTTTAGCTAAAATAATATTTAATCCCTCTTTAAAATCTTCTATTGTATTGGCAGAAACATACTATGACAGAAATAGAGCGTATCAAAATAAGCCAAAGGTTCTTGTCTCAGCAATAATGAATAAAATACTAATGTTCAAAAATGATAAAATATCATTGTGCTAAAAATAGGTTGAGTAAAAAATGTTCTCAGCAATGGAGCCTGCTAGGAATGGGAAAATATGTGGAAATTCTTCTTTAATACAGACGATTTGCTACATGTAATTGAGGAAGCACATTTTTCTGCCCAATAGAATCAACTGACATCTGATTTATTATTATTAATAATAATATCTGGAGATTTGAAAAAAAAAAAAAGCTAGACCTCAAAAGAGGTCAATGACTAGGGGGGCTCCTCTATGGATTTAAAAAAAAATAAAGACATTTAAAGGTTTTTGCAAAGATTGGCAGCTTTGAAAACTTCCAAGTTGAAAATTTAGTAGACTCACAGTCTAAGCTTTGACTTTTGTGGGTAGGAGATAAAAATAGTTTTAATTTACTAAACAAAATTTAGTTCATTAGGCAATTTTACAGGAGATGAGTGCCCTACATTTTTATATTTAGGTCTCAAGTTGATTGCAACCCTTAACTTACCTATCGCCTTTGTTCAGTAGAGACACATTGATTGTGAAGCTGTGTTATTTGTGTTTCTTTCATATAGGTGGCGAGAGTCCACAAGCTTGTTACTGATGGGATATACATACCTACCAGGAGGGGGCAAAGTTTCCTGAACCTCAAATGCCTATAAATAAACCTCACTCATACCTCAGTTGTATAAACGTTGCCTCCTTAGGAGGTGGTGAAGCATGATGTGCTTGATTCTTCAGTGAAAGGCGCTTCTAAGCATATTGAAGCCCAGTTCCTCTCTAAGTACAGTGTTTGTCTGAGGGATGTGAAGTGAGTATTCCCTGATTATACCAGGTTTTCGCCTATGGGAAATCTATTCATTAGGTTCTCTGTAAATTCGGTCGCAGGGATTCATCTGCTGCTTCCATTTACAGATCAACATTATTCTCTTCTATCATTACCTCTGCTGATATGTTTCAGTACTGGTTTCGCTGTCTGCTATATGTTGATGGGTGTCTTATGGTAAGTATATATCATTTTTTGGGACACTCTCCGCTATGGAAATCACTTTGTTTAGTAAAGTTTTAATGTATATTATGTATATATTAGCCATGAGACAGGTCTGTTTTATTTCCTTAAACAGTATATATATATAGCATCAGAATTGGAAATATATTGTTAGTTTTTTTATTTCTTACCGCTCCCACTTTTCTCTGTGCTCTCATTGTTTGATAGAGAGCTATAACACTTGCTTTTATATCTTTTTATATTGTTATAATGTTTTTTTAAACATATGCACTGTTTCCCATTCCTAAAACTGCTATATTTGGGGAGATTAGATATTTTGCTAACTAATGTAATTTTTCTTTGCCTCTAATGTTACCGTAGGAACTAAGCTGCAAGAACACAATTTTACCAAAGCTAAGTGTGTTTGTTGTAAACAATATGATTTTATTTCTTCAGCTCAATTATGTGGCACCTGTTTTGAAGGTTTATTACATGCTGATAATGAGTACAAATACTTTTCCTGCTATTCCATCTCAGTCTAATGTAACAGGTATTTCTGCAGAAATGAAAGATTTTATTGCTGCAGCCATAGAAATGGCTGACTGCTCTTCCACCTTCAAATAAAGTTAAAAAGACTTTATAAACTTTTCATAGATCTAGTGAATTTTGTATTGATCAACAGCATACTGATGTATCTTCTACTGATGGGGTGTCATTCTGATTCAGAGGATCTTACATCAGAGAGAGAGATTGATGTCTTCTTTTTTTTGTTTAAAATTGAGCATATACACTCTCTTTTAAAGGACATATTATTCATTTTGGATATTGATGACTTTAAACCTCCTGATGATAAATCTAGTAATCGTTTAAATTCTGCATTTAAGACTTCTGTTATTCTTCCTGAAGTTTTTCCTATTCCAGGCACCATTTCTAATGGGATTGCTGAAGAATAGTCTAAACCTGGTACTTCTTTTAACCTTTCTACTTGGTTTAAAAAATTGTATCCTTTGTCTGTTGCTAATTTGGAACTCTGGGAAACAGTCCATAAGGTTAATGGGGCAATTTCCACTCTTGCTAAAAGTAACCATTACTATGGAAGACAGCACTTCTTTGAAAGACCCTTTAGATAGGAAGCTTAAATCTTATCTTAGAAGGGCAAATTTACATACTGGCTATATTCTTAGACTTGTTATATCCATCACTGATGTTGCTGCTGCTTCTACCATTTTATTAGACAGCTTAGCTCAGCAGTTACCTTCAGATCCTGAATTATCTAACATTATTCTTTTACTTCAAAGCACAAATCATTTTCTTTGTGATGCTATCTTTGATGCTATGAAAATCAACGTTAAATCTGTGCCTTTCGCTATTTATGGCTTAAATCTTGGAATGCTGACATGGTATCTAAAACAAGATTACTATCTATTTCTTTTCAATATAAAAACATTTTTGGTTCTTAATTGGATTCTATTATTTCCACTATTACTGGGGTTAAATGAGTTTTTCTTCCTCAAGACCAAAAATCTAAGGGAAAATGTAAAGCTACTAATCGTTTTCGTTCCAATCATCTCCAAATTGGAATAAATCCAATCCTTATAAGAAACTGAATCCAGCCCCTAAGCCTGCATGAATGTGGGGCCCTCAATCCAGTTCTTCTGGTAGGGGGCAGACTAAAGCTATTTCAATCAATTTGGACAGACTCTGTCCAAAATCAGTGGATTCAGGATATTATTTCTCAGGGGTATCAAATTGAATTCAGAATTCGACTTCCCATGGGAAGATTCTTTCTCACCCATGTTCCAAAAAATAACAGTAAAAGCCCAAGCATTTCTGAAATGTGTTTCAGATCTATAACTCTCTGGGGTAATTGTCCTAGTTCCTCAGCAGGAACAGGGATTGGGTTTTTATTCAAATCTATTCATTGTTCCAAAGAAGAAAAATCTTTTCAGACCAATTTTGGATCTGAACTCTTTGTAAGAGTTCCAACTTTCAAAATAGTGACTATAAGGACTATTCTGCCCTTTGTTCAGCAAGGTCACTTTAAGTCCACAATAGACTTACAGGATGTTTACCTTCCCTTTTGCAATTCATCCAGATCATTACCGATTTTTGAGATTCTCTTTTCAAAACAAGCATTACCAATTTGTTGTTCTCCCGTTTAGCCAAGCAACAGCACCAAGAATTTTCTCAAAGGTTCTCGGTGACCTTCTATCTGTAATCAGAGAGCAGGGTATTGCAGTGTTTCCTTATTTGGACGAAATCTTGGTACTAACTCAATCTTTTCATTAAGCAGAATCTCACACAAAACAACTATAGTCGTTTCTTCAAGGACATGGTTGGAGGATCAATTTACCAAAGCTTTTCTTAATTCCTCAGACAAACATCACCTTTTTTGGTTTCCAGATAGATTCAGTATCCATGACACTTGAGACAATTGAGTTTGGTTTCAGCTTGTCTAAAGCTTTAGTCTCTATCATTCCCTTCAGTGGCTTTGTGCATGGAAGTTTTAGGTCTCATGATTGTAGCATCGGACGCGATCCCCTTTCTTCGTTTTCATATGAGACCTCTTCAGCTTTGCATGTTGCAACAATGGTGCAGGGATTACACTCAGAAATCACAACTGATATTCTGAAATCCCAACACTCAACTCTGTCTGACTTGGCGGTTAAATCATCACTTTATTCTTCAAGCCGTCTCCTTTGTTCATCCTACCAGAAATGTGATCACAACAGATGGGGAGTTGTCTGGGGGTCTCTGACAGCACAAGGGGTTTGGAATCCTTGAGAAGCGAGGTTACCAATTAATATCTTAGAACTCCATGTTATTTTCAGAGCTCTTCAGGCTTGGCCTCTATTAAAGAGAAAAAAAGTATTTTTCCAGCCACCAGTTAAACTTTAAAAAGACCTTTATTCATTTCTTACAGGGTCCATCATATCAACAACGTTTCAAACCTATGCCAGGTTCTTAATCATGTCTCTCAAGGGTCTGGCTAACCCTTTTCCCGTGCCCCAGAAGGAAAATAGGTGCTGTCTTTCATTATCATATTCACTCTATTAAAGAGAACCATACATTCATTGTTAGACAGACAATATCACAACAGTGGCATATGTCAATCATCAAGGGGGACTCACAGTCCTCTCGCAATGAAGGAAGTATCTCTAATACTTTCTTGGTCAGAATCCAACTCTGGTCTAATCACTGCAATTCATATCCCAGGTGTAGACAATTGGGAAGCGGATTATCTCAGCCCTCAATCTCTACATCAAGGGGAGTGGTCTCTCAATCCAGATGTGTTCTATCAGATTGTGCAGATGTGGGGTCTTCCAGACATAGATCTGATGGCCTCTCGTCTGAACAAGAAACTTCCCAGATACCTTTCCAGGTCCAGGGATCCTCCAGCGCAAATGATGGATGCTCTAGCAGTACCCTGGCTTTACCAACCTGCTTACATTTTTCCACCTCTGGTGCTTCTTCCAAGAGTGATTTAATAAATCATAATTGAACAATCCTATGTGTTTCTAATGGCCTCACAGGTTTTGTTTTGTGGACCTTGTTCAAATGTCCAGCTGCCAGCCTTAGTCACTTCCTCTAAGACCAGAATTCCTGTCTCAAGGCCCATTTTTCCATCCAGATATTAAATTTCTAAATTTGAAGGCATGGAAATTGAACGCTTAGCCCTTAGTCATAGAGGATTCTCTGACTCAGTGATTAACACTATGATTCAGGCTCGTAAGCCTGTTTCAAGGAAAATATATCACATGGTTGGGAAAGCCTATATTTCATGGTGTTCTTCACGTGCTTATTCCTGACATTCATTTAGAATTCCTAGGATTCTACAGTTTCTTCAGGATGGTTTGGATAAAGGTCTGCATACAAAGAGAGAAGCGCTTTACCAGGAACGAACAACAGCTCAGTAGCTTGTTATATGGCGAGTTACCACCCAGGAGCAGCCTCTTTTAGCCCAGTTGTGCTTTTCACAGATGAAAACTTTCCTAAAGCATATCCGTCTGATCCCCCCAAGTAAGGTCAGTCCAGCCCTGAAATACCAGGCAATTATCCTCTGAACAAGGAACATGACAACCCCAGACGATCGTTTCGGCCATCTATCAGCCTCGTCAGTGAGGTGCAGCCACATTCCTCTAAGCACACTGAGCAAGGAGTCCACATCTGGTGGAGGCCTCCCCAGGGTCTGAAGGCTTGCATGGAAACGGCAGCATAAATATACCCCCTAGTCTATTTGTTATCTTTTCTGGTTCTCGAAAAGATTAAAAAACCTCTGCCATTTCTTTGGCATCTTGGTTGAAATTTTTGATTCACAAAGCTTATTTGGAAGCAGGCCAGTCTTTGCCTCAGAGAATTACAGCTCATTCTACACGATCATTTGCCACATCTTGGGCTTTCAAGAATGAAGCTTCAGTTGATAAAATCTGCAAAGCAGCCACTTGGTCTTCTTTGCATACCTTAACTAAATTTTACCATTTTGATGTTTTTGCTTCTTCAGAAGCAGCTTTTGGTAGAAAGGTTCTTCAGGCAGCTGTCTCAGTTTGATTCTAGTGCCTATTATTTAAGTTTTTTTTAATTTTTAAGAAAACTTAATTTATTTTTATTTTTTGGATTTTTATTTAATCCTTCACTTTATTTTTTTTGTTACTCGTGGACTTCCACATCTTGGGTATTATATCCCATCAGTAACAAGCTCATGGACTCCTGCCACCTATATGAAAGAAAACATAATTTATGTAGGAACTAACCTGATAAATTAATTTCTTTCACGGTGGTGAGAGTTCACGAGACCCACCCATTTTTTGGGGGTTATGATTTTTTTTGTATAAAGCACATTTATCCTGTTCTTTTTTATGCTTTTACTCCTTATACACCTCACTAGCTATACGTTAAACTGAGGTATGAGTGAGGTGGGAGGTGTATTTGTAGGATTTGAGGTTTGGGAAACTGTGCCCCCTCCTGATAGGAATGTATATCCCATCAGTAACAGGCTTGTGGACTCTCACCACCATGAAAAAAAATAATTTATCTGGTAAGTTCTTACATAAATTATATTGTTTCGTTTTTTTGTGTGGACCCTGTGATGTCATAACTTGGAGGTTTTATCCTTGGAATATTCACATAGCCATTTCTTAAAGCAAACTGTTTAAAACACCAAGCCTATTTTGTGCAAGAAATCCTTGTCCCCAGATACACCTTAGTAGTCTAGACAAGCCTTTAGGCCTTGTACAAGGATACTCCCATATAGAAGAAGATTGGAAACTTATTTGTCTATTAAACATTCACTAAATACAGAATAAAAAAGTATGAGAGAGTAATTGTGTGCAACTACTATTTGGAAAAAAAAAAGTTTAAAAAAATCGGAAAGATGTTACCTGTTGAAAGTTTGAGTCATAATTAATCTGTGGGGTTTTTTGGAACATCAGGATCTGGAATGTTTTTGGAAGAAGGAAGAGGAGGGTGGATGTTGGGAAGGCCTGTCTGAAGTTCAAAAGGGTCTGAGGATGAGCTGCTCTGAAATTGGCCTTTAGCTTTCCCATCCCTGTCCAACACCCAATTTGGGTAAGTGTTTTTGTTTATTTAATAAAGAAAATGTACTATGAAATGTGTTTAAATGTTTCATAAACAACTTACCAAACAGAAAACCAGTAGCTAGAAGACATTATTTATTTTTTGGTTAAATTTCATAAGAATAGCCATTCTCTACTTGTAGGTCAAGGGCAAATGTAACCCACTTACCAGAAGGCTTGCGCGAAAACAAGGGGAACAGGGGCCATTCGGCCCTTGTTAAATAGACCCCATAATGTGTGTTAGTCGGTTATTAATTTCCCTAATTTTTACTACTGTAAAAGTGTCTATTTTGTAACTTTAATTGATCAACCAAAAAGCATTTGACACTGCTTCATATTGTCACCCAATATGGCATCAAGTCATTTCAGTGTTTTTTGCCCATGCTCAAACCAAAACTAACATTTGAATTTTTTTGTGTATTTTGTAACAAGATAAAAAGTGTTGTTGTCTGGGGTTTATTAAAGGTATATGAAAGTCAAAAATAAATTTGATTCAGATAAAGCATGTTATTTTAATTTTCAAATGTTCTTTGTTCTCTTGGTATCCCTTGTTGAATAAGAATATGCACATATCCTCACTAGTGGAGGCTAGCTGCTGATTGGTGCCTGCCAACATTTGTCTCTTGTGATTGGCTAACTAGATGTGTTCATCTAGCTTCCAGTAGAGCAATGCTGTTCCTTCAGCAAAGGATAACAAGGAATGAAGCAAATGTAATAACATTCTTGCATTTCAAATAAAGATACCAAGAGAATAAAGACAATCTGATAATAGGAGTAAATTAGAAAGTTGTTTAAAATGTAATTCTCTATCTGAATCAAGAAAGAAAAAAATGTGGGTTCAGTGTCCCTTCAAATTGGAAAGTTGTTTAAAATGTATGTTCTATCCAAGTTTTGTTTGTGACGTCATGAAGGTCATGACGATCGAGAAAATTGTTTTGTAAGGAGAAAAAAATAAAATAAAAGAACCCAGCAGAATATACAACTTAATTTGGTGAAATGTTAATAACATTGATAAATCTTTTGCTTTTGATTTTATGTTATTTCTTTCTTGTCTTTATGGGCCCTGCGCGGCGCAAGATATGTTCTTTTTTCTTGTTGTATGTATTGCTGGTTATAAATAAAAAAATTTAAAAAAAAAAAATGTATGTTCTATCCAAATTATGAAAGAAAATGTGGGGTTTCCTGTCCCTTTAAGTCCTTTTAGTTGTTGAATTTAATACGTGAAAATTTTGATTCTGGACAGAAAAAGCCCATTTTCACCTAAAGAATGAAAAATCTGTTGCCAATAAACAATGTAAATGGCCAATTGTGATCTTGTTGACATTGAAATTGGCCCATCTCTATCCGCTTACGTGGTGATAATTATGATAGATTGTAATCACATCCATAACTATTGTTCTCATATGAAATTCTGATAGCAGAGGAATCACAATCAATCAAACAAGATAAAAAGTGTTGTTGTCTGGGGTTTATTAAAGGGATAGGAAAGTCAAAAATAAATTTGCATGATTCAGATAGAGCATTTTATTTTAAGACACTTTTAAAGGCAGTTCTATTTTCAAATGTTCTTTGTTCTCTTGGTATCCCTTGTTGAATAAGAATATGCACATATCCTCACTAGTGGAGGCTAGCTGCTGATTGGTGCCTGCCAACATTTGTCTCTTGTGATTGGCTAACTAGATGTGTTCATCTAGCTGCCAATACAGGGAGTGCAGAATTATTAGGCAAGTTGTATTATTGAGGATTAATTTTATTATTAAACAACAACCATGTTCTCAATGAACCCAAAAAACTAATTAATATCAAAGCTGAATAGTTTTGGAAGTAGTTTTTAGTTTGTTTTTAGTTATAGCTATTTAAGGGGGATATCTGTGTGTGCAGGTGACTATTACTGTGCATAATTATTAGGCAACTTAACAAAAAACAAATATATACCCATTTCAATTATTTATTTTTACCAGTAAAACCAATATAACATCTCAACATTCACAAATATACATTTCTGACATTCAAAAACAAAACAAAAACAAATCAGTGACCAATATAGCCACCTTTCTTTGCAAGGACACTCAAAAGCCTGCCATCCATGGATTCTGTCAGTGTTTTGATCTGTTCACCATCAACATTGCATGCAGCAGCAACCACAGCCTCCCAGACACTGTTCAGAGAGGTGTACTGTTTTCCCTCCTTGTAAATCTCACATTTGATGATGGACCACAGGTTCTCAATGGGGTTCAGATCAGGTGAACAAGGATGCCATGTCATTAGATTTTCTTCTTTTATACCCTTTCTTGCCAGCCACGCTGTGGAGTACTTGGACGCGTGTGATGGAGCATTGTCCTGCATGAAAATCATGTTTTTCTTGAAGGATGCAGACTTCTTCCTGTACCACTGCTTGAAGAAGGTGTCTTCCAGAAACTGGCAGTAGGACTGGGAGTTGAGCTTGACTCCATCCTCAACCCGAAAAAGGCCCCACAAGCTCATCTTTGATGATACCAGCCCAAACCAGTACTCCACCTCCACCTTGCTGGCGTCTGAGTCGGACTGGAGCTCTCTGCCCTTTACCAATCCAGCCACGGGCCCATCCATCTGGCCCATCAAGACTCACTCTCATTTCATCAGTCCATAAAACCTTAGAAAAATCAGTCTTGAGATATTTCTTGACCCAGTCTTGACGTTTCAGCTTGTGTGTCTTGTTCAGTGGTGGTCGTCTTTCAGCCTTTCTTACCTTGGCCATGTCTCTGAGTATTGCACACCTTGTGCTTTTGGGCACTCCAGTGATGTTGCAGCTCTGAAATATGGCCAAACTGGTGGCAAGTGGCATCTTGGCAGCTGCACGCTTGACTTTTCTCAGTTCATGGGCAGTTATTTTGCGCCTTGGTTTTTCCACACGCTTCTTGCGACCCTGTTGACTATTTTGAATGAAACGCTTGATTGTTCGATGATCACGCTTCAGAAGCTTTGCAATTTTAAGAGTGCTGCATCCCTCTGCAAGATATCTCACTATTTTTGACTTTTCTGAGCCTGTCAAGTCCTTCTTTTGACCCATTTTGCCAAAGGAAAGGAAGTTGCCTAATAATTATGCACACCTGATATAGGGTGTTGATGTCATTAGACCACACCCCTTCTCATTACAGAGATGCACATCACCTAATATGCTTAATTGGTAGTAGGCTTTCGAGCCTATATAGCTTGGAGTAAGACAACATGCATAAAGAGGATGATGTGGTCAAAATACTAATTTGCCTAATAATTCTGCACTCCCTGTAGAGCAATGCTGTTCCTTCAGCAAAGGATAACAAGGAATGAAGCAAATTTAATAATAAAATTAAAGGGACACTGAACCCAACTTTTTTCTTTCGTGATTCAGATAGAGCATGCAATTTTAGGCAACTTTCTAATTTACTCCTATTATCAACATTTCTTTGTTCTCTTGCTATCTTTATTTGAAAAAGAAGGCCTCTGATTTTTTTTTGGGTTCAGAACTCTGGATAACACTTTTATATCCACCAATCAGCAAGGACAACCAAGGTTGTTCACCAAAAATGGGCCGGCATCTAAACTTACATTCTTGCATTTCAAATAAAGATACCAAGAGAATAAAGAAAATTTGATAATAGGAGTAAATTAGAAAGTTGCTTAAAATGTCATACTCTATCTGAATCAAGAAAGAAAAAATGTGGGTTCAGTGTCCCTTCAAATTGGAAAGTTGTTTAAAATGTATGTTCTATCCAAATTAAGAAAGAAAATTTGGGGTTTCCTGTCCCTTTAAGTCCTTTTAGCTGTTGAATTTAATACATGAAAATTTTGATTCTGGACAGAAAAAGCCCATTTTCACCTAAAGAATGAAAAATCTGTTGCCAATAAACAATGTAAATGGCCAATTGTGATCTTGTTGACATTGAAATTGCCCCATCTCTAACCGCTTAATGTGGTGATAATTATGATAGATTGTAATCACATCCATAGCTTTTGTTCTCATATGAAATTCTGATAGCAGAGGAATCACAATCAATCAATTTTTTTCATTTTTACACTTTTTTCTATATTTTAACTTTTTTGAATGGCGAATGAAAAACATCAAGTAGCAAATAGACTTTCCATCAGTATAGTTATATCCAGCAAATGGGTAAAAAGATGGAGAGAACTCTTTCAACGGGGATATGCCCTGTATAAATCTTCTTATGATTTAGTCCATGAATTACTTGGATATATATTACAGGCCGGGAGCTGAGGGGATATGGGGAAAAAGTATGGTTGACAGGGGAAAGAGCTGCATGGAAAGGGAAGGGGGAAAAGCCCTTAACCATCTGTTACATTTGTTAATGTTTATTTTTTTTGTTCTTTCTTCCAGGTAAAGTCAGTTAAGGAAAATAGTGTGATGAAGCTGTTGTCTTTTATTAACGGAGATATGTTAAAAATATTCTACTGGTTGTTGAGCAGTAGCAATGGGACCAATAAACTCTGTAAATTTGACCAAGAAACTCGACTTGTTTCTTCCGAGGAATCCATACTCGTTAAGAGCAGCAGTTTGCTTGTTCTCTGCACTCACATTTATTTTGTGAGTGCTTTTCTGCTCTTCTAAATCCCTGGAACGAAAAGCCTACAAGATTGTTCGGTGTTAACCCTTAATCATGTATGTATGCTACTGATACTTTGGATTGCTTGAGATTATTTAGGAGGGCAGTGAGCAGCTCAAGAGTGAACCTATGACTTTGAAGTCAAATTATGAAATGTGAAACTTGAATTCTCACCAAAAATGTGGCACAGATCAGGCTTCACAGCATCCCCTCCTCCAAAAGCTTGAAGTGTGTAGGTGGATATTTTTCAGTTATCTTGGCATAAGATACCAATGTAAAAGTAATTTAGAGTTGTGAAGATAATGATGATTTATGTGCATTCTAAAAAGTAAGCCATTCTTTCTTCTTAAATTAAATGTTATGATTACATATGTGGGACATCTATTAGTGTGATGAAGCTATCGTTTAGCTCAGAATGTTCAAGAATCATGAAATGGATTTCAACCAATGCTTTATATGTCACTCCATAGTGCCAAATGCCAACACCTGAAAATTGTTAAAATATAATTATTTTGTATTGTAGTGTAATAGTACAGAATATATGTGTTTTGAATCTTAAATTCTACTGAAGCAATACATTTTGTTGATGCATAACCCTGTAAACTGCATAGCCGATACAAAAATAAACAGAGACAGGTTACTGAGGTTTCCACATTTCCACTTTTATTAATATAAATAGAAGGTCCATTAATGCCAAATTGCAGTATACATCCTGCCCTTGGTATAACATTGTAATTATTTTTCATCTGTCCTCAGAAGAAATATCAAGCATTTATTCACACCAACTAATCCTTAAGGCATAGAGGTGCTTACAATCTCACTGCACCTAGTTGACAATTAGTAACAATTCATTTAGCAAGTCCAAAAATTGAGATAGCAAGTTACCTGAAGAAGGAGAAACAGCTGCTGTAACATTGTGAGTGAACAGTGTATGATCTAATAAATGCGCAGATTCCATGCCTCTTGAAAAGTTTAATTTTTGTTTTGATAAAGTTCTCCATTGTAGTCTGTGATAATTTTATAGATGCAATGGGGTCAATTTATCAAGCTCCGTATGGAGTCTAAAGACCGCTGCTCCATAACTTGTCCGCCTGCTCTGAGGCTGCGGACAGAAATTAACCCGATCGAATATGATTGGGCTAATTGACACCCCCAAATCTGCAGGGGGCAGCATTGCACCAGCAGTTCACAAGAACTGCTGATGCACTGTTAAATGCCATCAGCGTATGCTGTCATCATTTATCGATGTGCAGCGGACATGATACGCTACATTGTATCATGTCCGCTTGCACTTACATAAATATACCCCAATATGTTTAACGCTTTTCAACCTGACAAGAATCTACTCTAATTTTGATGTTTTTGAGATAGAATTGAGTATGCCACTGCAACATTTGGACTTTGCTATATAATTTGGAAGATAGATTAAAGCTTCAGTATTACAGTGTTTTTACTCACTGTAACAAAATAGTGCCTTTTAACCAAACCCTAAACCTTTAGAGATCCTCCACTTCCCAAAAAACAAAACTATTTGGTACTAGCGATAAAAATATGCACAACCCCCCCACAAAAACAAACAAAATATTGTTATAATTATGCTCAATAGATAAATATTCTTCTCTAGTACCTGGATTTTGGGAAATGAAGATGGCTCATAAGTTAAAGGAGTTATGAAATGGAATGTTACAGAAGGTCTCCTTGGTTCATTTAAGAATATAAATATATCTTAGAAACCAAAGCCTAGATAAATTACACGTCATGCAGTAACCTGCTTGACATTGTTATTTGCACATTTATATTTTATATTGTATTGTACAACTATTAGGCACAGAGGCAGATGGGAAACCATATAATATATATATATATTGTATCACTTCACTAGACTTTTAAAATGCTTCTTATTTTTAAATGACAAACGACAATTTGAATAACTTGAAACTGAATAAACATTGTAGAGCAGGGTGCCTCATAGGTAAGCCTTTTCTCAACATTATAAATTGCTACAACGTTTAAGGGCTTTAAGCAAATCAACCACATTTACACCACATAATAAAAGAAATGTACTAAACTTTTATTAGAGTATATAAAAAATAGGCACACAGAGGGTTATAAAAAAAATTGATTATAAATAAAAAAAAAGTAACATCACTCTAAATGCAATAATTTATTAAAGTAATTGTGTACAGTGTTTACTTGAAAATACAATAAAATGTAGAATTACTTGTTAATGAATGAAAAATATTCTTAAAGGGACATGAAACAGAAGTAAATTAGAAAGTTGTCATCAAAGATCAATTTTTGGTTTCATGTCCCTTTAAGGTACAAAACAGTCGTTACTCACTGGTAGGTTAAACTGTTTATTCTGTCTGCCTTGAAATAAAGATCGCCCCCTTCCATGTTAAGCTTGCAGTCAGCTTTTAAAATAATCTGATTGTATAATATAGATAGTACACAATACAACTATATTTTGTAGCATATAAGTTTATAAAGTATGTTTCCTACAAGAGCTTACATTTAGGTGCAATGTACAAGTATTGTAAGGAGCTGAGTGATTACACACCAAAACCATTTAATTTTATTCTGAGATTTGTATCAAGAAACAAACTATTATTGATAGGAGGTTTGGGTTTATATTTTTTTCCAAAATAAGAAGCCAATTGAAAATAAGTGTTAAACTAAAGAAGTATTGAAATGGATAAGTTAAAAGAAAATATGTAGAAAGCAGCAAAATACTTAATTTAAATAAGGTGATTGCAAGGAAACTATGGGGATGGAGTAACTTAGTACTTATGGGAACAGTGAGTAAAATAGCAAAGCGAGAAGATAATTTATAATTGTTTCTTAAAGGGACAGTCTAGTCCAAAACAAACTTTCATTATTCAGATAGTGCATGTAATTTTAAACAATTTTCCAGTTTACTTCTATCACCAATTTTGCTTTGTTCTCTTGGTATTCTTAGTTGAAATCTAGGAGGTTTATATGCTAATTTCTAAGCCCTTGAAGACCGCCTCTTAGCTCAGGGCTTTTTGACAGTTTTTCACCACTAGAGGATGTTAGTTCATGTGTTTCTTATAGATAACACTGTGCTCATGCACATGGAGTTCCTAGGAGCCAGCACTAATTGGCTAAAATGCAAGTCTGTCAAAAGAACTAAAATAAGGAGCAGTTTGCAGAGGCTTAGATAGAAGATAATCACAGAGGTAAAATGTGTATTAATATAACTGTGTTGGTTATGCAAAACTAGGGAATGGGTAATAAAGGGATTATCTATCTTTTAAAACAATAAATATTCTGGTGTAGACTGTCCCTTTAAGCCCAGTCTTGCAACCTAACGACATTGATTTTCATTAGGTTGATGTAAAAGCAGAAACCAGTTACTCACTATTTTTAAGATGTAGTGTCTCTCAACTGTGGTTTGTTGGTTTGTCACAAGAACCAGGGTTAGGAAAGACTCTCATTGATTCAAAACGTCTGGAATAATCTCTCCAGTTTCCATACTGTATACAACTATAAACTAAATCTCACGTATTTCTTCATGTCAGTAAATATTTCCCATAGAATAAAATATGAATTGCACAAGAGATCTCTTATGAAATGTTACATTTTGCCACTTGATGCAGCATCGCAAGGGGCGGTTGCAGGTGTATAGGTTCACTACTTGAGAGCTTGTCCTTCTACAATCTTGCAAAATTTTCCTTCTAGTGTATCTAAGGAATTGAGAGGACATATGGAGGAAAGATAGAGGTAGATTTATTATACCCCAGGCGGACATGATTCGCTATAACAAATCATATATTCGCCCTGCATCGCGGAATGCCGACAGCATACGCTGTCGGCATTTAACATTGCACAAGCAGTTCTGGGGAACTGCTTGTGCAATACAGCCCCCTGCTGCTAGCAGGGGGTGTCAATCAACCCGATTGTATTCTATTGGGCAAATTGATGTCCGCAGCCTCAGAGGACCGCTGCTTTTTAACTCCTGTTTCCGGCGTATATACGGCCCCATTCGGGCCGTGCTAAATCGGCCCCATAGGCTGCATTTAATAGAAAATTTAGCTAATTATAAAACAGGTTACAATTGCAGTTTAGGCAAATGCTTTTAGGAGCTTTCTTTGATTAAATTAGATATAGAGTTGTAGGAGAAATTAGGAAATAAGACATATGGATCCCTCATTTATTGTAGCAGGCTGGGAACGTATAACAAGGGGCATTTTAAATGAGAGGATAGAGGAGCGTTTATAGAACACAGCTGTAGTAGAAGATAAGTTAAACAGCAGAATATGCTGTTGACATTTATCATTGCACCAGCAGTTCTCGTAAATTGCTGGGGCAATGCTGCCCCCTGCAGATTTGTGGCCGCTAGCAGGGGGTGTCAATCAACCCGATCATATTCGATCGGGTTAATTTCTGTCCGCTGCCTCAGAGCAGGCAGACAGGTTATGGAGCCGCAGTCTTTAGACCGTATGGAGCTTGATAAATTGACCCCATAGTGTTCACCCACACATATGATATTTCATATTAAATTCAGTATAAATAAAACACCTATAAAGGTTGCATTTTGTGGGCATACATGTTAATACAATGAGGAAGCCTTTCAAGTATAATCTTATTCTCAAAACAAGTTATGATGCTATAACTTGTACATCTACAAACACTTTTATCTTGCAGTTCATTAAAGAAACATGAAACCCTATTATTAAATTTGCTTTATTCTCTTGCTATTCTTAGTTGAAAATAATAAATAGGTAGGCTAAGGAGAAGCAATTCATTGCTGGAAGCTAGCTGCTGATTGGTGGCTGCACATAAATGCCTCGTTGCATTGGTTTACCAGATGTGTTCAGCTAGCTCACAGTAGTACATAGTTGCTCCTTCAAAAAACTATACAAAGAGAATGAAACAAATTTCATAATAGAAGTAAACTGGAAAGTTGTTTAAAATCCCGTTCTACTTGAGTCATGTCCTGTTAATAGATAATATAATTTTTATATGGTAATCACGAAACCCTACAATAGAAATAAGCAAGTTCAATTTATGCCGATATTCACAACCTGATGATATCCAAATTCTCTTATGTTTCACTTAGGACCTTTACTGGAAAGGGCAACCCACTTTCTGTAAAACTGCATTACTCTGCAAGAGACATATTTAATAAAGTCATGTTGCAATGCACTAATCTTTATTCATTGGACATATAAAGAGAAATAAGATAGAGGAGGATTTGTAGGAGCCAGATGGGTAGGGATTTGAGTGAGATAATGATAAAGTAGGGGAAGATTTATCATGGAGTGATATGGGGTATGTAGTGACTTATTTATAATAACACTTCATATGAACAAATCAAGGAAAACATAGAAGCTATATTTACTAACACATTAATTTATTATGTATCTGCTTGAAAAACACTCAGGGAAAGATTTAGGAAATGGGGAAAGGAAGAATAAAATAATGTTTGTGAGAAAAAGGAAAGAAAGGATGCTTAAGGGAAGGATGGACTACGAGAATGGGACACAAATATTTATTGGAACTTTGGATGTTGAGAAAGGGAGTCACAATGTTCCTAAAGGACAAGGAGGAAAGTGGACTCTTTCATTTTACTTGATTTTCAAATGACAAATCTTCCATGACTTTAAGGATATCTGGGACAGTTAAAGGGACATGAAACCCAAAAAAAATATTTCATGATTTAGATAGAACATACAATTTTAAACAACTTTCCAGTTTACTTCTATTATCAAATTTCTTTCGTTCTCTTGGTATCATTTGTTGAAGAAGCAGCAATGCACTACTGGTTTCTAACTGAACACATGGGTGAGCCAATGACAAGCTGAATAGATCTGCAGCCACCAATCAGCAGCTAGAACCTAGGTTATTTGCTGCTCTTGAGCTTACCTAGTTAAACCTTTCAGCAAAGAATAACAAGAGAAGGAAGCAAATTAAATAATAGAAGTAAATTGGAAAGTTGTTTAAAATTGTATTCTCTATCTGAATCATGAATGTCTCATTATGACTTTACTGTCCCTTTAATTTTTTTTATCTATCTCTGAATTACTGTAGTTAATAAAGCTTGATGTAAACCCATTTTATGGTTTCCACCTACAAAGCTAGCAGTAACCAATTACAGAGTACTAAATAATTATATTTCTTCTATAGTACAGACATTGTACACCATACTAAACAAGCAGTAGAAGATACAATCTGTTATTTGGTGCATGAGATAGAACTACCAGGTTAGCCATTGAAACTGTGCCCATCCATCTAAAAGCCTTTCAATTACAGATCATGTTGCTTCTCTCATTGCCTTTAACTAAATACATAGGGGCCGATTTATCAATGTCTGTCTAACATGATACGCTGTAGCGTATCATGTCCGACAGACATCGCTGAAATTAACACTGCAGATTCACGGCCAAACGGCTGCTAGCAGGGGGTGTCAATCAGGCTGATCGTATAGGATCAGGCGGATTGCAGACCACAGCCTCAGAGGCAGCGGACAAGTTATGGAGCAGCGGTCTTTAGACCGCTGCTTCGATAACTGCTGTTTCTGGCGAGCCTGAAGGCTCGCACAGAAACAGGGGCATCAAGCTCCATTTGAAGCTTGATAATTCTGCCCCATAAGCTTTAGATAGTAGTATCACTTGCCTACAATCCTAAGATGCTTTTAAATAAACAGATATATATTCTGGGGGTATTTAAAATGTGGCGTTTCATTGAAAAATATATTTTAATTGAGTAATATTCCAAAATTCACCAATAACAATAAATCAAACTTAAAAGTAAACTACTAAATTTGTAAATTTAATATATTGTTAATGCCAATTTTCATAAAATGTTGTGCATATCCAGCTCAAGGCTGTGAATAGTAAAATTATATTTTGATTCCCCTATCAACATTAGCTGATAACAGTTTATATCAACATAAGTAGCATGTATGAACTGATGCAACCTTGTAAACATGACTACAAGACCCAGAATGCCAATAGTCATATTACCCAGAGATCAACCTGAGAGTTCCGGTTCCCAAATGTCACTGTTATTAAATTATCAAGAGATCAACCAATTAAAGAGCAATGGATTCCCAGAATGCTTCATGTTACAAACCGTGACATTATACATAATTAATACTTCCTATTTTGCTACTTTTACCTTTTCCTGGAGCTAGTTTGTTTTGTGCATTGTTCCAGAAGTTCCTCAACAGTTTAAAGTAACAGACGTATTAACACAAAACAGCAATAATCTCATAAAGACAATATAGAAACCTAAACACATTGTACCAATACATTTGAATATCACAGATAAATGGAATGTAACTAATTTAATTATGTGGAGTCTGTCTGTAAAAAAAACATTGATGCTCAACAATCCCCACATACCAGTGCCTTATATTGTGCTCTCATCCATGTGCTTCTGTGTTCACTACTCTCATATCTTTCTTAAAAAGACTGTCACTTAGTCCCATCCACAGACAGAACCAAAACCTATGAAAACTATTTAGTTATGGCTGTTTTTTCATATTTTATTATTGTCCTCCTTTAATGCTAAGGAATGGAATAGGTATTAAAGAGCAATATCTCCATTTTGTGTTTCTGTGTGTGTGTGTGTGGGGGGGGGGTACACTCAAGCCAAACTGAAAATAATTTAATGTAAGCATTAAATGCTTACATTGTTAAATTAGATTCTATTACAGTTAAAAAGTATCACATGATAAGCTTTTCATTAATAGAAGAGAATCTACCCACAAAAAGAATGCTCATTATATTAGATTTAAATGTTTTCATTTAAAGTGAATGTAAATTTTGATGATAAAGTGCCCGGTTTTTAAAAATTCAATTAAAAACAGGGGCACTTTAATTCATCAACATTTACATTTCACTCGTGTTGTGAAAATACCTTTTAATCTTGACAGCCGCAAGACTCGCAAGACTCTTCCTACGTCAGAAATGACGGATCGGTCATCCTCTAATCACGGCTTCCCCCCGGGGAAATCAGTGTCTGATTCAACACTGTGATTGGAGGAAGCCGGATTCCTCATTTTAGACCCAGGAAGAGGCTTTGCGACGGGCGGAGGAAGCGATGCAGCTGCTGTCAAGATTAAAAGGTAAGTATTTTCACAACACGAGTGAAATATAAATTTATATGAATTAAAGTGCCCTTGTTTTTAATCGAATTTTTAAAAACCGGGCACTTTATCATCAAAATTTACATTCACTTTAAGTTTAAAATGCATTTAAATGGTTCAAATCTGTTCCTAGACTACATCCCATAAACACAACTATGTTTTAAATCACAGTTCTTCAATTCTGTCCTTAGGATCCAATAACTGGTCAAATTTTAAGGATATCTGAATCAGTGCACATATAAAGAAATGAGTTGCTTGTTTGCTAAGGCTACTAACCTGCTCTCAACAAAGGTACCTGAAAATCTGGTGTGTTAGTGTCTCCTGAGTACAGTTAATGTTGATGAATTAGCCCGTTCAGTATTTCAGTATTCAATGTCTAGAAGATCAACATTTGTAATTTACTTTTTAAATTTCACCCTTTGCATTTAAAGTGACAGTTGTGCACCTTTGTCACAAAGCAGCTTATAACTCAGAGACTTCTTCATTATTTTAATTGGTTAATATATATGCAGAAAAAAAGTTTGTTTCAAATCTAGCTAAAAACATTATTTTGAAATTAATTCCACTTTAACTGAAAACACCACAACTTGATCATTTTGTTCTTTGACTTTGTAAAGGGACATTCAAAAACTTCACATATTTCCTTTACTTAGAAACTTTTTTCTCTTTCTTTTTTGCCATCCAAAGCTTTTACTTTTTTTTTTAGATTTCAATTTTAAGCTTTCAAGGTCAGAGAGAAATAAATATTTTTTAAATTAAATTAAATACATTTTACCGTTGCAATGTCCACCATGAATAACATCTCAGCTTTTTCCCATAACAAATAGTCCTTCCCTTTCTTGCACATCTCAAGATTATATTTTCCTTTCAAGAGAACCATAACTTCCAGAGAGGATCAAAGTTTCAACTATAAACACTGGCAACTATAATTTCTCTGAGGTTAAATCCCCTTACTCTTTGTCTTTTCTAAAGGAATATGGAGAGCATAGTGATGTTTTATTATGAAATGCAAAGTTATGGAGCTTATTGAAAATAAATACAAGGGAATATTTGCTGCAATTACATCCAGGTACCATTAAGGTGCATTTTGTCATTTAGAATGGCAAGAAGTCCCTACATTCAGTACATTTGTTGTATCTAAAAAACAGCACTAATAGGAACCACAAATATAAAAGAGGGAAAAAATTATATAACAAAAAAATTTACTTTTCTTTTTTATTAATCAAGATTTGGATAAGGATTAACTGAGACATCACCACTCTCTCAGAAAATCTGATCAGGGCATTCAGTAAAAACTATAGTAAGAGAAGGCATCTTATTTTCAAATACCTTTCAAAAAGCAAAATTACTTTCAAGTGATAACATCTCTTGAACAAGAGAAGAAATACAATTACCACTAGGGCAATATTTTTAAAATGTTACAAGGCATGGGTGTGAGATAGAAAGATTAGAAAAGCAAACATGATAATCATAGGTAGAGAACATTTTGAAAATGTGTAGTCGTATTGATGATAATCTGGTACAAAAAAATAATTTGAATGGCCATAGTATCCTTTTTTTAAAATCTAAAAGGACATTGAAAACTCATTAAATCTATTTTACTTTATAATTTATAATATGTATTATAATGCACAATACGTTGATGATATATAGAATGGATTCAAGAAAAATAATTAAGTGTTACAAATAGAGGCCAAGGAAACTAAGTAGTATGACGGTAGTTAAGAGGCAGGGTGCCAGTGATTTTTATATGAATGCCAACTTGGGCACTTGTGCCATAAGTTCACTATCCCTCGGTAAACAGACCAGGAAAACATTAAATATGAATGGGCTAGAACATGGAGATACAAATGAGATGAAATTTGTATAGAAAGATGAAAAAGTTGCCAGAATAAAGTGTGAATGACATAGAACAAATGGAAAATAAGAAAATAACTATAGTTTGAGATGAAATAGAAACCAATAAACTTCTTGCTACTTTTTATGGTTAATGATTAACCTGTGTCTTACTCAGGCTAGATTACAAGTGGAGCACTAAATATAGCTTGCGTCCAGTCGATATTAGCACTCCACTTTGTAGTACCAGAGCACAATGATAACAATTCCTGTCCACCTATTTACTATACTAGCTCACTAACAGACACGTCATTACTTCATGTATCACAAGCTACAAAATCAACATATTTATGCGTTTGATTACTAAATCCACAACAAAAAATGCACGTCTGCCAACAATACCAATAGGGAGGATTCCACCATTTCCAGCATAGAAAATGTTGGATATAATTACAATTAAAAGGAAAAAAATAACAGATTAAAATATATATCTAAGTACAGACAAAGAGGTAGTAATGAGGAAAACAAACTCAAGAAAGAGATATTTAAACAAACACTTTGGCAGACTGGTGTGCCAGCAACAGCTGAAGGGCCCTGTAATAATTCAGGCCTGGAATGTTCATATAAGTTAAAGGCATCACGATTCACAACACTATTCAACTGAGTATCATATTAGCAATGATTACTCTATCAGTATCAGTGTAAGGCTACCGACTGGCTATAGGTTGAGGGGCTAGACTGTCACTGTCTATGTTTTTCTTATACATTTAAAGCAATCCAACCAAAAATTCACTAAATCCATTTGAAACATAGACAAGGATAGATTCTATCTGCTCCACTTGACCTGAAGACACTGGTGTCTTTACTACAACCACCATTTAAGAGACAGAAAGCATTAGGTATTAATGTTATATTTCACACTAAGGCATAATCAAACTGGCCCCTTTCTAGACCCTCTTTATGGTCTGTCCATGAGGAGGCAGGCATCCTGCTATAAGGGTCCAGAAGTATTCGAAAGCAGCGGACCATGAGAATGACCAGGAAAACCAGCAGGAGAATGACGAATGCAAACACTGTCTTCTGCTCAGCGTCCATCCCAATGGCGCCTGAACGGTGGTCCAAGAGTGTAGGAGAAAGTAGCAGTTCAAAATCTGTAGCTGATTCTTCATCCATAGTAGCAGCATAACAGTGCAACCCCTTAGGATTCAGAGTGTCAGGATAAGGCATCTACACCACCTGTGAATAAATATATGTAGATATGTCGATTAGACAAAAGGGTTAATAGGTGTGGGCACTTGATAGCTTTAGAATATGTTTTAGAATTCTGTAGCAATATGAACAAAATATATTTACACAATTAATTATAATTAAATACTTAGGCTAGATTAAAAGTGGAGCACTAAATATAGCTTGTGTCCAATCGATATTAGCGCTTCCCTTTGTAATACCAGAGCACAATAATGTGCACTGGCATTACATGTAAATTTCAATGGGAACGCAAGCTTGTGTTCGCATTACTAGGAAGCATTGCGCAAATGAGAGCACACTTCCATAGGCTCATATGGGAGTCTTGTTCTGATGCCGTCACAGACAGCATTAGAACCTCGCACAGTGAAAGGGGTAAGTAGCACAGCTATGGGCAGAATTTTAAAATATATATGTATTTGAATACTTGTAATGGCTGGTTAAATATCACACTTCAACAAACTGAAAAAGGAGCCCATTTGCAGGAACACGATAATTTAGTGCTTCACTTGTAATCTAGTCCTACATTTTTGTCAACCATAATCATATATATACATAGTTAAAGTGAACAGCAAATAAAATGCAGTCAACTTTGCTGTGTGACAAAAATAAAATAGTTTTATTGGAGAATTTTTAAATATTTTAGTTGCCTTTTAAAACCACCACATATACAAAAACATATAGTACTGCACTATTTGCTATAGAAATAATGTAATCAAGAGTCAGCAGCAGAAATCAACCTCCAAGTGAGGTTGAGAGAGCTAGAAACCAGCTTATCTGAAAGAGTATTCCTGTAACGTGTTTGAATAAGTAACTCTTATCAGCTACTTCCTTGAGTACATTGTCCCTTTTGAATAGTATGCATACTCATTTTATATCTCACACAAGATGCTCTGCTTTGGGTATTGATTCCCCCCCCCCCAAAGAATTACTACAATATAATCAATATTTTTGGAACCTATTTATGTTATAATGCAAATTATTCTATTTTAATTGAATAGAATTTTGTTTATATGTTTGTTTTTGATAGTTACTGTTCTGTATTATTCTACATTGTAACAAGATATGCTTACATTAATGAATGCCTGTATTCCAATTCATAAATGTTTATAGTGTGAAAACACTCTATGGAGCTAAGGTGATTTGTGAGGTTCTTTTCTAAGCCATTCTAAATCATATGATAGCTGTCATTTGAAGTAGTAAAACTACCCAATCTTGAACACTTATCATGCTCCCTTACCATATGAAGCCAGATTGTGGATCCTTACAGAGAGTGACACTGTTTTTGTCACTCTCTGTAACGATTTTCTATTTTTGTTGAGTGGGAGCAATGGGAGGTAAGGAGGCGGGTGGGAGGCCCAGTGAAGGAGGGGGAAGGGAGGAGGATGGTCTCCAACACCACGGAAAAGTTATGAAGGGAGAGGATGGGATAGGTCCTACAATACAGACAAATATAGGCTGGAGTTTGACCCTAAACTACAGAAGAAAAGTAATCTCTTGGAGGGAGGAGGTTGGGAGGGTGAATGGGGCCCCTACACTACAGAAAAATTAATATAAAATTAATAATTATATAAAATAAAATCATAAATATGTCAGTGGACAGTGTTAGGGCAAAAAACCTGTTGGGGGAGGATCAGGGAGGTTAGAGGGTAAGGAGGGAACCCTACACTTCAGAAATTTATAAATAAATAAAAAAGTGCTAAATTGCATACTGGCAGACTGTCTGCATGTACCTAAGATGGTGGTGATCAATGGAGGTGGGGCCATAGAGCTGTTTGGGAGGTATCAGGTAGGGAGGTGTCAGGCGGACAGGTACAATGCAGCAAAAACTAAACTTACAAGCTAACTAATTAACCTCTTCTTCAATTGTCAGCCTTCTAATTTCCAAAAGCAATTGGCAAAGACAGGCATGTCTGCTGTTTCTGAACAAAGGAGACACCAGAGAAGCGTTTACAACTATTTGTCTTTGACTGCAGTAGTTGTATGTTAATAATTTAAGTTAGAATCCCAAAGTTTGCAAAAAAGTTAACCTTTTTATTTTTATGTGATCATATTTGGAGGCCAAATAGTAGCTTGAAATATACCAAAATGGGCCTAGATCAATACCTTGGGTTGTCTAGTTTAAAAAATATATATTGTTTTCATATGTAAATAAAAAAAAACAAATGCTCTATTTCAGTTTAAATGGAGGGATATAAAAAATGCTAAAATTTAACCGGTACTTTGAGAATGTTTATCCCCTGTAGCGAAGGACATATAGCGTGTGTCATCAAATGTTCAAATATTTTATTTTCTGCACCAGAGAGCAGATGCACTGTGGACTCAATTTAGAAATCATGCATTTAGTGTCAGCTCAAGAAAAAAAATCACTGAGCAAAACATAAGATTTATAAATTGTACAGTCATTTGAAAAAGAAAGTAAACCCTCTTTGAATTGTATGGTTGTAAGTATAATAATAACAATCATCTGGTCCTTAACAGGTCTTAAAATTAGGTAAATACAACCTCAGATGAACAGCAACATATTACATATTATACTGTGTCATGATTTATTTAACAAAAATAAAGACAAAATGGAGAAGCGATGTGTGAAAAATGAAGTACACCTTATGATTCAATAGCTTGTAGAACCACCTTTATCAGCAATTACTTGAAGTAATTGTTTTTTGTATGACTTTATCAGTCTCTCACATTGTGGAGGAATTCTTCTTCAGTTCATTGAGGTTTGAGAGCATTTATTTATGCACTGTTCTCTTAAGGTCCCGTCACAGCATTTCAATCGGGTTGAGGCCTGGTAATATGTGTCTCACACAATCAGTCCTGATTTTTCTTTTTATTCTAAGTTTTAAATGTATGTCGTCTCAACTATCTATGTAGTACACATTTTTTGGTACATCTTACCAATTTTTACCCTGTGAATAGTAAAAGTTATGTTTTAATTTACTACCAGTCTCTGACACTGACCCGGTTTCTACAACCATTGCTATCCTATGGTAATATGTGAGTGCTAGGTGCTGTCAACTTTTTCTTCTGCTTATCCATATGAATTTTATATCCTGATACGTAAAACCATAGAATTCAAAGAAGGTGTACTTTCTTTTTCACATAACTGTAAGCCTTTTTTTTATGAGAAAAATAGGTCTTGTAGCCAGGTTTTGAAAGAAAATGGGTGGTGGTTCTCAACAGAGAATCATCTTCAAGATTTTTTTTTTACTGAATTCTACATCCCTAGTGGTTATAAGCTATGACCCCACTCTGTTATCCAGCTTCCTTTAGCTGTCCTTTAAGACAGTTAGACAAAGAGGGTTGCCACGTTTTCAGTATTCAGTATTCAGTCTAATATATCAGTAAGTTGTCCAGTTAAATCTTTACAAATATACTGGACACTTAAATGTACCGTTTTTTAAAGATCCCTGACTGACAGCTACATTTTAAAGGACTTGTATGCTGTTATGCATTACAAATATTGCCCAGAAAGAAGTGACATTGCACATGCACATCTCCGTGTGATACTGACAGCAGAGGAAGAAAAAAACTATTTTATGTGTTACAAGCTGTCATGGAGGTGTTAAAACACTGCTCTGTGTACATTACTGGAAATCAAGGGTCAAATTGTTGTTGCTGTGTGCGTGATACTGGCAAAAAAAGGTAAAAACATTTATTTGCGTATTACTGGCAGCCAAAGTGATAAAATCATCAGCTGTGAAAAATAAACCTGGAGGGTCAGGGGTGGGGCCTCAATAAGAGCTTAGGAGGGGCCCTTGTTTGACCCTACCTACCACAGGTGCTGTCACCTACTGGTTGCCCGATAGCTGGAAACCCTACACTGCACACTAAATAGACATCAGTAATTTGATATAAAAAACAGCTTAAACACAAACTCTGGCTGATGATAGAGGAACCACTCTAGGCCCAGGCGTTTCTTCCTAAGCTTTTCTTGCCTGTTTTCTTAGAACTATATCTGTAACACTCTTTGTTTTCTACACCTAGGTGCAGACGGTATGCAATTGGGGGCGGGGGGATGTTAGGAGATAGAGGAACATTTATTTATTTATTATCCTTGGTTGTTTTTATGTTAGGCTACAAGAGACATGCTACAAAACATGTTGAACACGTGTAATTGTTGTTATTGCAATTTACTTGTATTAAAGTAAACTCTGTAAGATTTTGAAAATGTTATTTTATATCATGTAATGTTCTCTTATAAAGAAATAAAAGTTCTTTAATAATAATAAAAAGAAATAAAGAGAACAATTATCTTCACAAAACAGCAGCTTGAACCTTTTCATTAGGTCATAAAGCAAGTGTATTATTTATACAGATTTTGTACACATAATTATATATACAGTTCATTTAATCAAAAGGACATACAAATTGAGCTTCTTCTACGTTTCCTCAGAAGCCAAAAAGCAAAATCTGTATCCTAGGTTTCAAAATGCTGCAAATTGGCTAAACCATATATTTGATTTGCAACTTATAGATTGTGCCCTAATATCTTTCCTCTGTCAAATATCAAGCATATTTACTGTAGATATGTACACAGTCTGTCATAGCTTTATTGTGTATTAGAAAAATAGTACGTTTGTGCCTTTAAATACATCAAAAGCTATTGAACTATCTTACTTTTTTTATTTGTGTATCAATGGCCAATCTCTGCTAACCATACTCAAATTAGTCATTATAATAAGGAAGTATAAGCATTTAAACATTTCTGAATTAAAAGGGTCATTCAAGTCAAACCTAATCTTTCACAATTCAGAAAGACTACAGTACAGAGTACAGTCAAGAAAAATACAATTTATTTCTGATACCAAATGTAGGGCTAGATTACAAGTGGCATGCTAAATATTCTTTTTTGCTCGTGCACAAACACCACTGGAAGAAAATTTTAATGCTGGTGGGTTAGTGCAGGTATTACAAGTTGAAAGTAAATTGTTTGCTTGCGAGCGAAACCCGATGCGTGCTAACTTCAGGACTTCAGATATCACGAACGTGTTAACTTTTTCTTCCCATAGACTTTAACGGAGCGTGCTGTTAAAAAAAAACAAAAAACACTTATAGCTCATGTGCTAATTAAGACCTACAGCGCTGAATTGAAAGTTGCCTTAACGCAATTGTAATGCGGGAAAAAAACAATTACTTGTAAAAGGAGAGGTAACCCTCGGCTGCACCAATACTCTTGATAAAGTTCCGTCGATAACAGAACAAAACGTACGTCGAGTTGTTAGCTCGCATAGGCGGAAATAGGTCCCAGTGAGGCTTCTGTATCTGGAGATTGATACAGGGCACGGTGTAGCGAGGGTTACCTCTCCTTTTAACAGGTAATTGTTTTTTTCCCTCATTGCAAACGCTGAATGAAGGACGGTCAGGATTTCAGTATTTTACTGGCCAAAGGAAAATCTGGACTTACACTGCCTTCTACTGCTACACATCACTCTGGGTGAGACCGACACAAGGCTATCTGATCTGGTGTCTGACTTATGGTGATACATTGTGTATCTGATTGTAATTTTTTATTTGTTATCTTGTGAGTAGCTGCCTTATATTAGGGGCTTTATTAAAGGTGTTTTAACTCTGCACAGAGATCCGGTGTTGCGCTTTTTTTGTTTTGTCTTTTTCAATAAAGATTATACTTTTGTGAAGATATGGTGCTGACGTCCCTTTTGGTTTGTTCTAAGTATATATGAGAGTAGCTGCAGGACCCTCTGACGTGGACCTGATGAGAAAATTCACTGTGAGTCTATCTACCTGTGCTGGACCCATTGTTATATACCCATACATACACACATATATATATTCAATTACAGCTATATACCAGATATATATTTAAAAATTGGTGCTGGACCAAAAGCCCAGATTCAGACATTTATTCCTCTTTTTCTTCAATATTTTCTATTTATTATTCCTTATTTCACAGCCTTTAATAATCATAAAATATAAATAAAAAATATTGTACTTAAATGCAACATTCCTTATATATTTTTGCCTTATATAATACTTATACAAATCAATACATAATTAATAAAAAAAGGTTTCTACGGACCGTGACCATGGTAAAATCTATTAAAATCCTCACTGCATCTAGTGAGAGACTATGGAAGCTGCACTGCAGCTGTCAGTGCTGAGTCTCAGCAGTGAATAATAACCACAACTACACATTCACTTACTACAACTCACACCAACTTTTTTGATGTCACCTATACTAAATGTTCAAGTAGTTTTTTTTTATTATTATTAAACAGTGCTTCTAGCTATATAGCAGTCATGTTATCTAGCTTAGTTACCAGACGGCTAGATTACGAGTTTTGCGTTAGAGGCTATGCGGTGCTAACAAGCAGTTTTCCCTCACCACTCACTTCCCTACAGCACTGGTATTACCAGTTTTTACAAACCCGTCGTTAAAAGGCAAGAAGTGAGCGTTTTGCTCCTAACCTCACTCCAATACCAGCGCTGCTTAAGTCAGCGGTGAGCTGGTCGTACGTGCTCATGCACGATTTCCCCATAGGCATCAACGGGGAGAGCCGGCTGAGAAAAAGTCAAACACCTGCAAAAAAGCAGCATAAAGCTCCTTAACGCAGCCCCATTGATTCCTATGGGGAAATAAAATTTATGTTTACACCTAACACCCTAACATGAACCCCCGAGTCTAAACACCCCTTATCTTACACTTATTAACCCCTAATCTGCCGCCCCCAACATCGCCAACACCTACATTATTCTTATTAACCCCTAATCTGCCGCTCCATACACCACCGACACCTACATTATATTTATGAACCCCTAATCTGCTGCCCCCGACATCGCTGACACCTACATTATTCTTATTAACCCCTAATCTGCCGCTCCGGACACCGCTGCCACGTACATTATATTTATGAACCCCTAATCTGCTGCCCCCAATGTCGCCGCAACCTACCTACACTTATTAACCCCTAATCTGCTGCCCCCCCGCCACTATATTAAAGTTAGCCAATAGAATGTGAGCTCAATCATATTGGCTGATTGGATCAGCCAATAGGATTTTTTCTACCTTAATTCCGATTGGCTGATTGAATTCTATCAGCCAATCGGAATCTAAGGGACACCATGTTGGATGACGCCACTTAAAGGTACCTTCATTCGTCTTTAGACGTCGGATGAAGAGGATGCACCATGTCGGATGTCTTGAAGATGGACCCGCTCCGCACCGGATGGATGACCACTTCGCCCGGCTTGGATGAAGGCTTCTCCCGGTAAGTCGATCTTCAGGGGGTTAGTGTTAGGTTTTTTAAGGGTGTATTGGGTGGATTTATTTTTAGATTAGGGGTTTGGGCTTGCAAAAGAGCTAACTGCCCTTTTAAGGGCAATGCCCATCCAAATGCCTTTTCAGGGCAATGGGGATCTTAGGTTTTTTTAGATAGTATTTTATTTGGGGGGTTGGTTGTGTGGGTGGTGGGTTTTACTGTTGGGGGGTTGTTTGTATTTTTTTTTTTACAGGTAAAAGAGCTGATTACTTTGGGGCAATGCCGCGCAAAAGGCCCTTTTAAAGGCTATTGGTAGTTTAGTTTAGGCTAGGGTTTTTTTTTATTTAGGGGGGGCTTTTTTATTTTGATAGGGCTATTAGATTAGGTGTAATTAGTTTAAATATCTTGTAATTTGTTTATTATTTTCTGTAATTTAGTGTTTGTTTGTTTTTGTACTTTAGTTAATTTAATTTAATTGATTTAATTGTTGTTAATTTAGTTAATTTATTTAATTATAGTGTAGTGTTAGGTATTAGTGTAACTTAGGTTAGGTTTTATTTTACAGGTACTTTTGTATTTATTTTAGCTAGATAGTTATTAAATAATTAATAATTATTTAATAACTATTGTACCTAGTCAAAATAAATACAAACTTGCCTGTAAAATAAAAAAATAAACCCTAAGCTAGCTACAATGTAACTATTACTTATATTGTAGCTAGCTTAGGGTTTATTTTATAGGTAAGTATTTAGTTTTAAATAGGAATAATTTAGGTAATGATAGTAATTTTCTTTAGATTTATTTAAATTATATTTAAATTAGGGGGTGTTAAGGTTAGACTTAGATTTAGGGGTTAATAACTTTAATATAGTGGCGGCGATGTTGGGGGTTGCAGATTAGGGGTTAATAAGTGTAGGTATGTTGCGGCGACATTGGGGGCAGCAGATTAGGGGTTAATAAATATAATGTAGGTGTTGGCGATGTTGGGGGCAGCAGATTAGGGGTTTATAAATATAATGTAGGTGGCGGCAGTGTCTGGAGCTGCAGATTAGGGGTTAAACATTTTATTATAGTGTTTGCGATGCGGGAGGGCCTCGATTTAGGGGTTAATAGGTAGTTTATGGGTGTTAGTGTACTTTTTAACACTTTAGTTATGAGTTTTATGTTACGGCATTGTACCATAAAACTCTTAACTACTGACTTTTAAATGCGTTAGGACTCTTGACAAGGTAGGGTGAACTGCTCACTTTTTTGGCCTCCCAGGACAGACTCGTAATACCAGCGCTATGGAAGTCCCATAGAAAAAAGACTTTACGAAGTTTACGTAAGTCGTTTTGCGGTAAGACCAAAGAAGTGTGCAGTGACCCTAAACCTTCAAGACTCGTAATAGCAGCGGGCGTAAAAAAGCAGCGTTAGGACCTCTTAACGCTGCTTTTTTACCCTAACGCACAACTCGTAATCTAGCCGATAGTGTTTTACCATCTCTTTCAACAAGTTGCATAGATAACATTTCTAAACACACTTGCTGCCACCTAGTGCCAAAAATACATGCATGCTCCTGAGCCTACTTTAGTATGCTCTAGAAGGAAGGCCAAAAAGAAGAGAAAGTTTTACATTTATTTATTAATTTATTTTTATTGTATTCTCTTTCTGAATCATGGCATTTTATTTTTTTACTTTACCATGTCCCTTTATCCTATAAATAAAAAAGTTAATTAAAAAAAATTAATAAAATAAAAAATATTTATAAATTAATCCAATTGTGCTGTCAGACTTCATCATTGCTTGCTGAATTTGCAAAATAGTAATAAGATGAAACAGCAAGCTCATATCAGATCTAAGTGCAGTAATATATCATAGTAGATGGTGTATTTAATGTTAACGGTGTTTCAATTACCTCAATTTTAGGAACTTCATTCTACAGAACAAAACATGAAGTACAATTTATTGTATGTTTGCGTAGATTGAAAATTCAAAACAGTACTATCAGCATTACATACACAATAAAATTTTGATATATTAATACAAAGCAATAAGGGATTCTGAACATTTCTATCACAAAAACTGACACCAAATAATGTTTTGATAATCGAGAAAGCGTGCATCATTTCACACTGAGTACAATGCCAACCACAGATTTCACCCTCTAACCATATTTCGAAGAGCTATATTTCTTTGTAGTTTTTCTTTTTTTCACAGCCTCATGCTGTTTAACTCTGATCTGATGCCCAATTAACTATGCACAAAAGAAAAAAGAAAAAAAAAATCTGAGTTCTTAGTAAAAATTCAGAACTATTTGCTGGTTACCATGGCCACCAATATGAGAACCATTTTGCTTGGGATTGTCACTTTGCCACTAATGACAAAGGGGCCGATTTATCAAGCTCTGTATACTCCGCTGCTCCATAACTCATCCGCCTGCTCTGAGGGCGCGGACAGAAATCAAACCGATCGAATATGATCGGGTTGATTGACACCAACTGCTAGAGGCCGATTTGCCGCAAATCTGCAGGGGGCGGCATTGCACAAGCAGTTCACAAGAACTGCTTGTGCAATGATAAATGCAGACAGCGTATGCTGTCGGCATTTATCGATGTGTAGCGGACATGATACGCTGGAACTATTATAAATCTACCCCGAAAGGTCTGTCTTAATATATTCATACATCATTTTCACATATTACTCCAATAAACCCAAAGCAAGAACCGGTTTCCCAATAGTTATGATTGGAGTTGAATTTTAACATTTCAACACTGAGTTGTCGATCACAATCTACTGACAATTTGCTCACAAAATGTTTTTTTTCCTCCTTTCTCCCTGAGGGCTAGATTACAAGTGGAGCACAGCTCCTGCTCGAGTGTTAACTTTACTAGAAGTTTACTTTTTGCGCATGTTGGGTAGCGCTGGTATTAAAAGTTGAAAGTAAAAAGGTTGCACTCGCACGAAACTCAATGAATGCAAAAAGTTAACCACAGGATATCGCGTTCACGATATCACACTAACCCCATTGACTTCAATGGAGCAGTGAAGTTAAAAAAACTATACTCGCACGTTAACCCCCATCACGATAAAACCCCTGCACTATTAACCCCTAAACTACCACAACCCCACCACAATAAACCCTTAACCTATTAACCCCTAAACCGCCACAACTCCCACCGCAAAAATAAACAAAACACTACTATAAAAAGTTCTATCCAAAAACTAAAGTACCCTTAAAAACTGCTAAAAAAAACCTATACTAAAACTAAAATAACCCTACAAAGAAACCCTATCTTTACAAAACCTAATCTAAAAATCACCCTGGTGCCCTAGTTTAAGTGATTATAGCTCTTTTGCAAAAAAAGTGATCTGAGCGCTTGCAAAACCATTTCTAATAAAAAAAAGAAACCCACCGGAAAAAAAAACTAACGCTAAACTCTAAAGTTTAGACTCCCCATCTTGAATCCAGCTCCTTTGGACTTTGCATTTCGGGCGCAAGCGGAACGAGGAGCGCCGTCATGGACTGGATGCTGCCCTTAAAGGAGCCGGATTCAAGATGCTGAGTCTAAACTTTGGGGTTTTATATGTGTTGTTTTTTTTTTTTGGGGGGGGGTTTTAGGGCGATTTGTGGGTGAAACTTAATTTTAATGGGGTTTTTTTATGTCTTGTGCAACTTTTTCAATCGCATTAAATGTGATTTTAATTTATTTTCAACGTGTAATATGAGCATAAGATTCGATCACAATATTGCACTCACATAAATGTTATCTCTCCACTTGTAATCTATCCCACAATTGGTTGGCGACTTTTCCAAGTGATCGCAATGCAAAATTAATGTGTTTGTTAAAAGCTTGCTTCACTGACTGCATTTTCAATAGAAAAGTTCCTGAAAAGGCCCTTTTTTGTCTTAGTCTACTTGAAAATTGTTATTGTTTAAAACGATAGATAATCCCTTTATTACTCATTCCCCAGTTTTGCATAACCAACAGTTATATTAATACACTTTTTACCTTTGTGATTACATTGTATCTAAGCATCTGCAGACCAGCCCTTTATCCCAGTTCTTTTGATAGACTTGCATTTTAGCCAATCAGTGCTGACTCATAAATAAATACAGGGGAGTATGAGGGGCCGTTAGGGACATAATTCAGCTTTGCTTATACTTTGCGTTCGTCACAGAATCGTTTACATCATATAGTGAGAAATGTTTATCATATAATGAAATGCATATTTTATATAGTGAAATCCATATGTCATATACTGAAATCCATGTATCATATAATGAAATTGATATACTATATACTGAAATCCATATATTATATACTGAAATTAATATATTATATACTGAAATCAATATATCACAGAATGAAACCCATATGCCATATAGTGAAATCGATATGTTATATACTGAATTGCATGGCATATGCAATTCAGTAAATAGCATATCGATTTCACTATATGGCATATGGGTTTCATTCTGTGATATATTGATTTCAGTATATAATATATTCATTTCAGTATATAATATATGAATTTCAGTATATAGTATATCAATTTCATTATATGATACATGGATTTCAGTATATGACATATGGATTTCACTATATAAAATATGCATTTCATTATATGATAAACATTTCTCACTATATGATGTAAACGATTCTGTGACGAACGCAAAGTATAAGCAAAGCTGAATTATGTCCCTAACGGCCCCTCATAGGGGAGTGACCACAATGTTATATATATGACACACATAAACTAGCACTGTCTAGCTGTGAAAAACTGTCAAAATTCTCTAAGAGGCGGCCTTCAAGGGCTTAGAAATTAACATATGAGCCTACTTAGGTTTAACTTTTAACAAAAAAATATCAATAGAACAAAGAAAATTTGATGACAAAAGTAAATTGGAAAGTTGTTTGAAATTGCATGACCTATCTGAATCATAAAAAAAATACCTGTTACACTATGCAAGCGTAATTCTAGGGGGCGCTAGAAGAAATATATAATTTTTAAAGAAAGGCCAACCAAAGCCTAATATAAATATAAATGTATTACAACAATCTGTAGGATAATACTGAAGTTTAGTAAAAACCAATAAACACTATAAAAATAATATACAATAATCAAATAATAATATATAAAGACAAAAAATAATAATTATAGAAAAAATGAGACATGGACTCTCATCAAATGTGATGTGATGAGATCAATATAAACAGAAAATGCAGCTGAAAACAATATATAAATATAGCTGCAAGCAGCGATAGAGGTGGCCATGCACATCGACATTGCAATGACATACAAGCAGCTAAGCCACAATATAAAGCTGTATAGAAGTTTTTACAATTCTAACATTAGCAGTTGGAAAGATAACACATTTTCGAAATTTTTGCGTTTTTCAAGATGGCTGCCCCACTATATGACCAATACTTTCATCACGATCAGATGTAACTCTAGGTGACAATATATGGTTATACAGCAAATTTCACAGCTTTAACATAAGCGGCTGGAAAGAAAACACGTTTTCGAAATTTTCGCGTAAACAAATATGGCTGCCACAGCTTGTGACCAATTCCTTCAACATGAACAACTGTGACTCTAGGTCACAATATAAGGTTATACAGCAAGCTCCACAGTACTAACATAAGCAGTTGCAGAGAAAATAGATTTTCAAAATATTTGCATAAAACAAAATGGCTGCCAGATCATATGATATACAGCCTCCATATTATGCACAATAATTGTCACCATAGATGTCAATAAACATGGCAAAAATAAAGCATTTTTGTAAAATGGTTTTTATTTTATTATTAGTTTAATAATATTGTTAAGCAATTTTGAACAATTCAAAATGGCTGCCAAACCACATGACATATCAACTTCTCTTGAACAAATCTGAATGTTAGTCATAAGATAACTCTATAAACAAAATTTCAAGTCTGTCCCATAAGCGGTTTCGGAGAAGAAGATTTTTTTAGTTTTTAAAAATGGCGCATACGAAACAAAATGGCCGCCAAGCTATGCATTGTATGGCTTTCAAATTGCACATACTTATGCTCACTATAGACCTCTACAATGTGCATAAGTTTCATGAAAATTTGCAAATATTTTATTTCACGAAGGCGACTGCGCATTGCGAATTTTAACTGCAATATTATCTTTAAGGGTTATGACTATGTGTAATCATGTGTCTATTACACTGTAATATTGTTAAATATTGTATAACTAATGTATAAAGTGCAAAATTTACGCAATTAAATGGTGATAAAAAGGTTAATGTCTTACAGCAGCCATGTTGATTATGGAAAAATCGCAATTTTTGGCTGCCAAGCGATGCAATGTATGGCTTTCAAATTGCGAATACTAATGCTCACTATAGACCTCTACAATTTGCAAAAGTTTCATGAAAATTTGCAAATATTTTATTTCACGAAGGCGACTGCGCAGTGCGAATTTTGACTGCAATATTGCCGTTAGGGCTCATGACTATGTGTAATCATGTGTCTATACACTGTAATATAGTTAAATAGCGTAAACATAGAGCATAAAGTGCAAATTTACGCAATTTAACAGCGATGAAAAGCCGAATGGCTCATAGCGGCCATGTTGATTATGGAAAATTCGCAGTTTGAACAATCTTGATAGATGACCTTGAAAAGAGCACATGTGCAAAATTGCGCTTCATTGCACTTAGCGGTTTTAGAGAAGAAGATGTTTAAAGATTTTTGCACTTTTCAAAATGGCAGCTAGATTATGTGACTAAATAACTTCTCTTGAACAAACTTTATTCTAGGTCAGTACAGGAATGCACATAGCAAGTTTCACAATTGTAACACAATCGGTTCCCGAGAAGAAGATTTTCAAGCGGTTGTCAAAATTTGTCGCAAAAAGCAATATGGCTGCTAGATCACACGACCTATGAGATTTATGTTGCATAGGATTATGCACAGCATAGATCTCTAGCACTGTGCCAAGTTTCATGAGTTTTAGAGTTATGCTGTTGTTATTATAAGCATTTGAAAAAAACGGCGGAAAAATAATAATAATAGTACAAGCAATAACAAATAATAATATAGCTGCAAGCAGCAATAGAGGTGGCCATGCGCATCGCCTTTGTAATGGCATACAAGCTGCAATTTGACAGCTTTAACATAAGCGGTTGGAAAGAAATCACATTTTCAAAATTATTGCGTAAACCAATATGGCTGCCATAGCTTGTTACTAATTCCTTCAACATGAACAAATGTGAGTCTATGTCATAATATAAGGTTATACAGCTTGTTTTACAGTTCTAACAGAAACAGTTGCAGAGAAATTAGATTTTCAAAATTTTCGCATTAAAACAAAATGGCTGCCAGATCATATGATATTCTGCCTCCACATTATGCACAATAATTCTCACCATAGATGTCAATAAACAGGGCAAAAATAAAGTATTTTTGTAAAAGGGTTTTTTGTTTTATTATTAATTAAAAAATATCGTTAAGTGTGTTTGAACAATCAAAATGGCTGCCAAACCACATGACCTATCAACTTCTCTTGAACAAATCTGAATGTTAGTCATAAGATAACTCTGTAAACAAAATTTCAAGTCTGTGCCATAAGCGGTTTCGGAGAAGAAGATTTTTGTAGTTTTTAAAAATAGAGCATACGAAACAAAATGGCTGCCAAGCTATGCGTTGTATGGTTTTCAAATTACACAAAGTAATGCTCACTATAGACCTCTACAATTTGCAGAAGTTTTATGAAAATTTGCAAATGTTTTATTTCACAAAGGCGACTGCGCAGTGCAAATTTTTACTGCAATATTGCCTTTAGGGGTCATGACTATGTGTACTAATGTGTCTGCTACACTGTAATATAGTTAAATAGTGCAAATTTACACAATTAAACAGCAATAAAAAGGCGAATGGCTCATAGCAGCCATGTTGATTATGGAAAATTCGCAGTTTGAACAAACTTGGTAGAGGACCTTGCAAGGAGCACATGTGCAAAATTGCGCTTCATTGCACTTAGCGGTTGCAGAGAAGAAGATGTTTAAAGATTTTCGCACATTTCAAAATGGCAGTTAGATCATGTGACTAAATCACTTCTCTTGAACAAACTTTATTCTAGGTCAGTACAGCAATGCACATAGCAAGATTCACAACTGTAACATAAGCGGTTCCGGAGAAGAAGATTTTCAAGCGTTTGTCGAAATGTGTTGCCAAAAGCAATATGGCTGCTAGATCACATGACCTATGATATTTATGTTGCATAGGATTATGCACAGCATAGATCTCTAGCATCTCTAGGGAAAAATAATAATAATAAATAGAGGTGGCCAGCGCATTATTTTTGCAATGCCATATAAGTAGTTATGTCACAAAATAAAGCTATATAACAACTGTTTACAGTTCTAACATAAGCATTTGGAAAAAAAAACACATTTTCGAAATGTTTGCATTTTTTAAAATGGCTGCCACACCATATGACCTATACTTTCAACATGAGCAAATGTAACTCTAAGTGACAATATATGGTTATACAGCAAATTTCACAGTTTTAACATAAGCGGTTGGAAAGAAAACACAGTTTCAAAATGTTTGCGTAAACCAATATGGCTGCCACAGCTTGTGACTAATTCCTTCAACATGAACAACTGTGACTCTAGGTCACAATATAAGACTGTACAGCAAATTTCACAGATCTTACATAAGCGGTTGCAGAGAAAATAGACTTTCGAAATTTTCACGTAAACCAAGATGGCTGCCCGATCGTAAGATATACAGCCTCTATATTATGCACAATAGTGCTCACTATAGATGTCAATAAACATGGCAAAAATAAAGCATTTTTGTAAAACGGTTTTTGGTTTATTATGAATTTAAATATATCGTTAAGCAATTTTGAACAATTCAAAATGGCTGCCAAACCACATGACGTATCAACTTCTCTTGAACAAATCTGAATGTTAGTCATAAGATAACTCTATAAACAAAATTTCAAGTCTGTCCCATAAGCGGTTTCGGAGAAGAAGATTTTTATAGTTTTTAAAAATGGCGCATACGAAACAAAATGGCCGCCAAGTTATGCAATGTATGGCTTTCAAATTGCACATACTAATGCTCACTATAGACCTCTACAATTTGCAGAAGTTTCATGAAAATTTACAGATGTTTTATTTCACGAAGGCGACTGCACAATGCGAATTTTAACTGCAATATTGTCTTTAAGGGTTATGACTATGTGTAATCATGTGTCTATTACACTGTAATATTGTTAAATATTGTAAAACTAATGTATAAAGTGCAAAATTACGCAATTAAATGGCGATAAAAAAGGTTAATGTCTCACAGCAGCCATGTTGATTATGGAAAAATTGCAATTTTAACAATCTTGGTAGAGGACCTTGCAAGGAGCATACCTGCAAAATTGCGCTTTATTGCACTAAGCGGTTTAAGATAAGAAGATGTTTAAAGATTTTCGCAAAATGCAAGATGGTTACTACATCATGTGACCAAGTCACTTCTGTTGAGCAATGGAAAATCTAGGTCATAGCAACACTAAGCTCAGCAAGTTTCAAAGTTGCAACATAAGCAGTTCCAGAGCTAAAGATTATTAAGCAGTTCTCGAAATTTGTCACAAAAAACAATATGGCTGTGTAACCTTATGACCTATGAGTTCAATATTGCATGAGATGTAGCATAGCAATAGGCTGTACCAGCATACCTGATTTCAAGAGTTTAGCATAAGTAATTTGTGTTTTGTGAGCAATTGACTCAAAAGAGGAAGCATTGAATTACAAATAATTACGATAAACATAAAACCGATATTGCTGCCGCATCATGTGACTGATTCTCTCCTAATGAGCAATTATGAATCTAGGTAACAATATAAGACTGTACAGCAAATTTCACAGTTCTTACATAAGCGGTTGCTGAGAAAATAGACTTTCGAAATTTTCGCGTAAACCAAGATGGCTGCCCGATCGTAAGATATACAGCCTCCATATTACGCACAATAGTGCTCACTATGGATGTCAATAAACATGGCAAAAATAAAGCATTTTTGTAAAATGGTTTTTGTTTTATTATTAATTTAAATATATCGTTAAGCAATTTTGAACAATTCAAAATGGCTGCCAAACCACATGACGTATCAACTTCTCTTGAACAAATCTGAATGTTAGTCATAAGATAACTCCATAAACAAAATTTCAAGTCTGTCCCATAAGCGGTTTCGGAGAAGAAGATTTTTATAGTTTTTAAAAATGGCGCATACGAAACAAAATGGCCGCAAAGCTATGCAATGTATGGCTTTCAAATTGCACATACTAATGCTCACTATAGACCTCTACAATTTGCAGAAGTTTCATGAAAATTTGCAAATGTTTTATTTCACGAAGGCGATTGCGCAATGCGAATTTTAATTGCAATATTGTCTTTAAGGGTTATGACTATGTGTAATCATGTATCTATTACACTGTAATATTGTTAAATATTGTAAAACTAATGTATAAAGTGCAAAATTACGCAATTAAATGGCGATAAAAAGGTTAATGTCTCACAGCAGCCATGTTGATTATGGAAAAATCACAGTTTGAACAAACTTGGTAGAGGACCTTGCAAGGAGCATATGTGCAAAATTGCGCGTCATTGCACTAAGCGGTTTAGGAGAAGAAGATGTTTGAATATTTTCGCAAAATGCAAGATGGCTGCCACATCATGTGACCAAGGCAATTCTCTTGAGCAATAGCAATTTCAGGTCATAGTAGCACTAAGCACAGCGAGTTTCAAAGTTGTAACATAAGCAGTTCCAGAGCTAAAGATTTTTAAGCGTTTGTCGAAATTTGTCGCAAAAAGCAATATGGCTGCCAGAGCATGTGACCTATGAGTTCAATTTTGCATGAGATGTAGCACAGCAATAGGCTGTACCAGCATACCTGATTTTAAGAGCTTTGCAAAAACAGTTAAGCAGTTATGGGCAATTGAATACAAAGCTTGGCGGAATAAAAAGAATAATAATAATAAATATAGCTGCAAGCAGCAATAGAGGTGGCCAGCGCATCATTTTTGCAATGCCATATAAGTAGTTATGTCACAAAATAAAGCTATATAACAACTATTTACATTTCTAACATAAGCATTCGGAAAAAAAACACATTTTCGAAATGTTTACGTTTTTTAAAATGGCTGCCACACCATATGACCTATACTTTCAACATGAACAAATGTAACTCTAGGTGACAATATTTGGTTATACAGCAAATTTCACAGTTTTAACATAAGCGGTTGGAAAGAAAACACAGTTTCAAATTTTTTGTGTAAACCAATATGGCTGCCACAGCTTGTGACTAATTCCTTCAACATGAACAACTGTGACTCTAGGTCACAATATAAGACTGTACAGCAAATTTCACAGTTCTTATATAAGCGGTTGCAGAGAAAATAGACTTTCGAAATTTTTGCGTAAACCAAGATGGCTGCCCGATTGTAAGATATACAGCCTCTATATTATGCACAATAATGCTCACTATAGATATCAATAAACATGGCAAAAATAAAGCATTTTTGTAGAACGGTTTTTGTTTTATTATGAATTGAAATATATCGTTAAGCAATTTTGAACAATTAAAAATGGCTGCCAAACCACATGACGTATCAACTTCTCTTGAACAAATCTGAATGTTAGTCATAAGATAACTCTACAAACAAAATTTCAAGTCTGTCCCATAAGCGGTTTCGGAGAAGAAGATTTTTATAGTTTTTAAAAATGGCGCATACAAAACAAAATGGCCGCCAAGCTATGCAATGTATGGCTTTCAAATTGCACATACTAATGCTCACTATAGACCTCTACAATTTGCAGAAGTTTCATGAAAATTTGCAAATGTTTTATTTCACGAAGGCGACTGCGCAATGCGAATTTTAACTGCAATATTGTCTTTAAGGGTTATGACTATGTGTAATCATGTGTCTATTACACTGTAATATTGTTAAATATTGTATAACTAATGTATAAAGTGCAAAATTACGCAATTAAATGGCGATAAAAAGGTTAATGTCTCACAGCAGCCATGTTGATTATGGAAAAATCGCAATTTTAACAAACTTGGTAGAGGACCTTGCAAGGAGCATATGTGCAAAATTGCGCTTTATTGCACTAAGCGGTTTAAGAGAAGAAGATGTTTAAAGATTTTTGCAAAATGCAAGATGGTTGCTACATCATGTGACCAAATCACTTCTGTTGAGCAATGGAAAATCTAGGTCATAGCAGCACTAAGCTCAGCAAGTTTCAAAGTTGCAACATAAGCAGTTCTAGAGCTAAAGATTATTAAGCAGTTCTCGAAATTTGTCGCAAAAAACAATATGGCTGCGGAACCTTATGACCTATGAGTTCAATATTGCATGAGATGTAGCATAGCAATAGGCTGTACCAGCATACCTGATTTCAAGAGTTTAGCATAAGTAATTTGTGTTTTGTGAGCAATTGACTCAAAAGAGGAAGTATTGAATTACAAATAATTACGATAAACATAAAACCGATATTGCTGCCGCATCATGTGACTGATTCTCTCCTAATGAGCAATTATGAATCTAGGTAACAATATAAGACCGTACAGCAAATTTCACAGTTCTTACATAAGTGGTTGCAGAGAAAATAGACTTTCGAAATTTTCGCGTAAACCAAGATGGCTGCCCGATCGTAAGATATACAGCCTCCATATTACGCACCATAGTGCTCACTATAGATGTCAATAAACATGGCAAAAATAAAGCATTTTTGTAAAACGGTTTTTGTTTTATTATTAATTTAAATATATTGTTAAGCAATTTTGAACAATTCAAAATGGCTGCCAAACCACATGACGTATCAACTTCTCTTGAACAAATCTGAATGTTAGTCATAAGATAACTCTATAAACAAAATTTCAAGTCTGTCCCATAAGCGGTTTCGGAGAAGAAGATTTTTATAGTTTGTAAAAATGGCGCATACAAAACAAAATGGCCACCAAGCTATGCAATGTATGGCTTTCAAATTGCACATACTAATGCTCACTATAGACCTCTACAATTTGCAGAAGTTTCATGAAAATTTGCAAATGTTTTATTTCACGAAGGCGATTGCGCAATGCGAATTTTAACTGCAATATTGTCTTTAAGGGCTATGACTATGTGTAATCATGTGTCTATTACACTGTAATATTGTTAAATATTGTAAAACTAATGTATAAAGTGCAAAATTGTGCAATTAAATGGCGATAAAAAGGTTAAAGTCTCACAGCAGCCATGTTGATTATGGAAAAATCGCAATTTTAACAAAATTGGTAGAGGACCTTGCAAGGAGCATATGTGCAAAATTGCGCGTCATTGCACTAAGCGGTTTAGGAGAAGAAGATGTTTGAATTTTTTCGCAAAATGCAAGATGGCTGCCACATCATGTGACCAAGGCACTTCTCTTGAGCAATAGCAATTTCAGGTCATAGTAGCACTAAGCACAGCGAGTTTCAAAGTTGTAACATAAGCAGTTCCAGAGCTAAAGATTTTTAAGCGTTTGTCGAAATTTGTTGCAAAAAGCAATATGGCTGCCAGAGCATGTGACCTAGGAGCTTAATTTTGCATGAGATGTAGCACAGCAATAGGCTGTACCAGCATACCTGATTTTAAGAGCTTTGCAAAAACAGTTAAGCAGTTATGGGCAATTGAATACAAAGCTTGGCGGAATAAAAAGAATAATAATAATAATAATAATAATAATAATAATAATAATAATAATAATAATAATCCGAACAATAACAATAGGTTGTCCTGCAACTTTGTTGCTGGCCACCTAAATATAGCTGCAAGCAGCAATAGAGGTGGCCAGCGCATTATTTTTGCAATGCCATATACGTAGTTATGTCACAAAATAAAGCTATATAACAACTGTTTACAGTTCTAACATAAGCATTTGGAAAAAAAAAACACATTTTCGAAATGTTTGCGTTTTTTAAAATGGCTGCCACACCATATGACCTATACTTTCAACATGAACAAATGTAACTCTAGGTGACAATATATGGTTATACAGCATATTTCACAGTTTTAACATAAGCGGTTGGAAAGAAAACACAGTTTCAAAATTTTTGCGTAAACCAATATGGCTGCCACAGCTTGTGACTAATTCCTTCAACATGAACAACTGTGACTCTAGGTCACAATATAAGACTGTACAGCAAATTTCACCGTTCTTACATAAGCGGTTGCAAAGAAAACAGACTTTCAAAATTTTCGCGTAAACCAAGATGGCTGCCCGATCGTAAGATATACAGACTCTATATTATGCACAATAATGCTCACTATAGATATCAATAAACATGGCAAAAATAAAGCATTTTTGTAAAACGGTTTTTGTTTTATTATGAATTTAAATATATCGGTAAGCAATTTTGAACAATTCAAAATGGCTGCCAAACCACATGACGTATCAACTTCTCTTGAACAAATCTGAATGTTAGTCATAAGATAACTCTATAAACAAAATTTCAAGTCTGTCCCATAAGCAGTTTCGGAGAAGAAGATATTTATAGTTTTTAAAAATGGCGCATACGAAACAAAATGGCCACCAAGCTATGCAAAATATGGCTTTCAAGTTGCACATACTAATGCTCACTATAGACCTCTACAATTTGCAGAAGTTTCATGAAAATTTGCAAATGTTTTATTTCACGAAGGCGACTGCGCAATGCAAATTTTAACTGCAATATTGTCTTTAAGGGTTATGACTATGTGTAATCATGTGTCTATTACACTGTAATATTGTTAAATATTGTAAAACTAATGTATAAAGTGCAAAATTACGCAATTAAATGGCGATAAAAAGGTTAATGTCTCACAGCAGCCATGTTGATTATGGAAAAATCACAATTTTAACAATATTGGTAGAGGACATTGCAAGGAGCATATGTGCAAAATTGCGCTTTATTGCACTAAGCGGTTTAAGAGAAGAAGATGTTTAAAAATTTTCGCAAAATGCAAGATGGTTTCTACATCATGTGACCAAGTCACTTCTGTTGAGCAATGGCAAATCTAGGTCATAGCAGCACTAAGCACAGCAAGTTTCAAAGTTGCAACATAAGCAGTTCCAGAGCTAAAGATTATTAAGCAGTTCTCGAAATTTGTCGCAAAAAACAATATGGCTGCGTAACCTTATGACCTATCAGTTCAATATTGCATAAGATGTAGCATTGCAATAGGCTGTACCAGCATGCCTGATTTCAAGAGTTTAGCATAAGTAATTTGTGTTTTGTGAGCAATTGACTCAAAAGAGGAAGTATTGAATTGCAAATAATTACGATAAACATAAAACCGATATTGCTGCCGCATCATGTGACTGATTCTCTCCTAATGAGCAATTATAAATCTAGGTAACAATATAAGACTGTACAGCAAATTTCACAGTTCTTACATAAGCGGTTGCAGAGAAAATAGACTTTCGAAATTTTCACGTAAACCAAGATGGCTGCCCAATCGTAAGATATACAGCTTCCATATTATGCACAATAGTGCTCACTATAGATGTCAATAAACATGGCAAAAATAAAGCATTTTTGTAAAATGGTTTTTGTTTTATTATTAATTTAAATATATTGTTAAGCAATTTTGAACAATTCAAAATGGCTGCCAAACCACATGACGTATCAACTTCTCTTGAACAAATCTGAATGTTAGTCATAAGATAACTCTATAAACAAAATTTCAAGTCTGTCCCATAAGCGGTTTTGGAGAAGAAGATTTTTATAGTTTTTAAAAATGGCGCATACGAAACAAAATGGCCGCCAAGCTATGCAATGTACGGCTTTCAAATTGCACATACTAATGCTCACTATAGACCTCTACAATTTGCAGAAGTTTCATGAAAATTTGCAAATGTTTTATTTCACGACGGCGATTGCGCAATGCGAATTTTAACTGCAATATTGTCTTTAAGGGTTATGACTATGTGTAATCATGTGTCTATTACACTGTAATATTGTTAAATATTGTAAAACTAATGTATAAAGTGCAAAATTACGCAATTAAATGGCGATAAAAAGGTTAATGTCTCACAGCAGCCATGTTGATTATGGAAAAATCGCAGTTTGAACAAATTTGGTAGAGGACCTTGCAAGGAGCATATGTGCAAAATTGCGCGTTATTGCACTAAGCGGTTTAGGAGAAGAAGATGTTTTAATATTTTCGCAAAATGCAAGATGGCTGCCACATCATGTGACCAAGGAACTTCTCTTGAGCAATAGCAATTTCAGGTCATAGTAGCACTAAGCACAGCGAGATTCAAAGTTGTAAAATAAGCAGTTCCAGAGCTAAAGATTTTTAAGCGTTTGTCGAAATTTGTCGTAAAAAGCAATATGGCGGCCAGAGCATGTGACCTATGAGTTAAATTTTGCATGAGATGTAGCACAGCAATAGGCTGTACCAGCATACCTGATTTTAAGAGCTTTGCAAAAACAGTTAAGCAGTTATGGGCAATTGAATACAAAGCTTGGCGGAATAAAAAGAATAATAATAATAATAATAAATATAGCTGCAAGCAGCAATAGAGGTGGCCAAGCGCATTGCCTATGCAATGGCAGACAAGCAGCTAAGTCACAATATATATCTATAAAGCAAGTTTTTGCAGTTCTAAGATAAACAGTTGGAAAGAAAACACATTTTTGAAATTATTGCGTTTTTAAAGATGGCTGCCACACTATATGGTCAATACTTTAAGCATGAACAGATGTAACTCTAGGTCACATTATATGGTTATACAGCAAATTTCAAAGCTTTAACATAAGCGGTTGCAAAGAAAACCCATTTTCAAAATTTTTGCGTTATTCAAAATGGCGGCCATACCATGTGACCAATACTTTCAACATGAACAGATGTAATTGTATGTCACAATATAAGGTTATACATAAAGTTTCACAGTTCTAACATAAGTGGTTGCAGAGAAAATAGATTTTCAAAATTTTCGCAAAAAACAAAATGGCTGCCAGAATATATGATATACAGTCTCCATATTATGCACAATAGTTGTCACCATAGATGTCAATAAGCATGGCAAAAATAAAGCATTTTGGTAAAACGGTTTTTGTTTTATTATTAATTTAAAAATATCGTTAGGCATTTTTGAACAATTCAAAATGGCTGCCAAACCACATGACCTATCAACTTCTCTTGAACAAATCTGAATGTTAGTCATAAGATAACTCTGTAAACAAAATTTCAAGTCTGTGCCATAAGCAATTTCGGAGAAGAAGATTTTTGTAGTTTTTAAAAACAGCGCATTCAAAACAAAATGGCCGCCAAGCTATGCAATGTATGGCTTTCAAATTGCACATACTAATGCTCACTATAGACCTCTACAATTTGCAGAAGTTTCATGAAAATTTGCAAATGTTTTATTTCACGAAGGCGACTGCGCAGTGCGAATTTTACCTGCAATATTGCCTTTAGGTGGCATGACTATGTGTAATCATGTGTCTGCTGCACTGTAATATAGTTAAATAGTGTAAATATAATGCATAAAGTGCAAATTTACGCAATTAAACAGCGATAAAAAGGCGAATCGCTCATAGCAGCCATGTTGATTATGGAAAATTTGCAGTTTTAACAATCTTGGTAGATGACCTCGCAAAGAGTATATGTGCAAAATTGCGCTTCATTGCACTTAGCGGTTTTAGAGAAGAAGATGTTTAAAGATTTTCGCACATTTCAAAATGGCAGCTAAATCATGTGACCAAATCACTTCTCTTGAACAAACTTTATTGTAGGTCAGTACAGCAGTACACACAGCAAGTTTCACAACTGTAACATAAGCGGTTCCAGAGAAGAAGATTTTCAAGCGTTTGTCAAAATTTGTCGCAAAAAACAATATGGCTGCTAGATCACATGACCTATGAGATTTATATTGCATAGGATTATGTACAGCATAGTTCTCTAGCACTGTGCCAAGTTTCATGAGTTTTTGAGTTATGCTGTTGTTATTATAAGCATTTGAAAAAAACGGCGGAAAAATAATAATAATAATAATAATAATAATAATAATAATAATAATAATAATAATAATAATAATCTGAGCAAAAACAATAGGTGTCCAGCACTATAGTGCTTGGCCACCTAAATATAGCTGCAAGCAGCAATAGAGGTGGCCAAGCGCATTGCCTATGCAATGGCATACAAGCAGCTAAGTCACAATATATAGCTATAAAGCAAGTTTTTGCAGTTCTAAAATAAACAGTTGGAAAGAAAACACATTTTTTAAATTATTGCGTTTTTAAAGATGGCTGCCACACTATATGACCAATACTTTCAGCACGAACAGATGTAACTCTAGGTCACATTATATGGTTATACAGCAAATTTCAAAGCTTTAACATAAGCGGTTGCAAAGAAAACACATTTTGAAGTTTTTGCGTTATTCAAGATGGCGGCCATACCATGTGACCTGACCAATACTTTCAACATGAACAGATGTAACTGTATGTCACAATATAAGGTTATACATAAAGTTTCACAGTTCTAACGTAAGCGGTTTTCAGAGAAAATAGATTTTCCAAATTTTCCCGAAAAACAAAATGGCTGCCAGAATATATGATATACAGTCTCCATATTATGTACAATAGTTGTCACCATAGATGTCAATAAGCATGGCAAAAATAAAGCATTTTGGTCAAACTGTTTTTGTTTTATTATTAATTTAAAAATATCGTTAAGCATTTTTGAACAATTCAAAATGGCTGCCAAACCACATGACCTATCAACTTCTCTTGAACAAATATGAATGTTAGTTATAACATAACTCTATAAACAAAATTTCAAGTCTGTGCCATAAGCGGTTTTGGAAAAGAAGATTTTTGTAGTTTTAAAAAACAGCGCATTCGAAACAAAATGGCCACCAAGGTATGCAATGTATGGCTTTCAAATTGCACATACTAATGCTCACTATAGACCTCTACAATTTGCAGAAGTTTCATGAAAATTTGCAAATGTTTTATTTTACGAAGGCGACTGCGCAGTGCGAGTTTTTACTGCAATATTGCCTTTAGGGGTCATGACTATGTGTAATCATGTGTCTGCTGCACTGTAATATAGTTAAATAGTGCAAATATAATGCATAAAGTGCAAATTTACGCAATTAAACAACGATAAAAAGGCGAATGGCTCATAGCAGCCATGTTGATTATGGAAAATTTGCAGTTTTAACAATCTTGGTAGATGACCTTGCAAAGAGTACATGTGCAAAATTGCGCTCCTTTGCACTTAGCGGTTTCAGAGAAGAAGATGTTTAAAGATTTTCACACATTTCAAAATGGCAGCTTGATCATGTGACCAAATCACGTCTCTTGAACAAACTTTATTCTAGGTCAGTACAGCAGTACACACAGCAAGTTTCACAACTGTAACATAAGCGGTTCCAGAGAAGAAGATTTTCAAGCGTTTGTCAAAATTTGTCGCAAAAAACAATATGGCTGCTAGATCACATGACCTATGAGATTTATATTGCATAGGATTATGCACAGCATAGATCTCTAGCACTGTGCCAAGTTTCATGAGTTTTTGAGTTATGCTGTTGTTATTATAAGCATTTGAAAAAAACGGCGGAAAAATAATAATAATAATAATAATAATAATAATAATAATAAAAATAATAATAATAATAATAATCTGAGCAAAAACAATAGGTGTCCAGCACTATAGTGCTTGGCCACCTAATAATAATCCGAACAATAACAATAGGTTGTCCTGCAACTTTGTTGCTGGCCACCTAATAATAATAATAAATATAGCTGCAAGCAGCAATAGAGGTGGCCAGCGCATCATTTTTGCAATGCCATATAAGTAGTTATGTCACAAAATAAAGCTATATAACAACTGTTTACAGTTCTAACATAAGCATTTGGGAAAAAAACACATTTTCGAAATGTTTGCATTTTTTAAAATGGCTGCCACACCATATGACCTATACTTTCAATATGAACAAATGTAACTCTAGGGGACAATATATGGTTATACAGCAAATTTCACCGTTTTAACATAAGCGGTTGGAAAGAAAACACAGTTTAAAATTTTTGGCGTAAACCAATATGGCTGCCACAGCTTGTGACTAATTCCTTCAACATGAACAACTGTGACTCTAGGTCACAATATAAGACTGTACAGCAAATTTCACAGATCTTACATAAGCGGTTGCAGAGAAAATAGACTTTCGAAATTTTTGCGTAAACCAAGATGGCTGCCCGATCATAAGATATACAGCCTCTATATTATGCACAATAGTGCTCACTATAGATGTCAATAAACATGGCAAAAATAAAGCATTTTTGTAAAACGGTTTTTGTTTTATTATGAATTTAAATATATCGTTAAGCAATTTTGAACAATTCAAAATGGCTGCCAAACCACATGACGTATCAACTTCTCTTGAACAAATCTGAATGTTAGTCATAAGATAACTCTATAAACAAAATTTCAAGTCTGTCCCATAAGCGGTTTTGGAGAAGAAGATTCTTATAGTTTTTAAAAATGTCACATACGAAACAAAATGGCCGCCAAGCTATGCAATGTATGGCTTTCAAATTGCACATACTAATGCTCACTATAGACCTCTACAATTTGCAGAAGTTTCATGAAAATTTGCAAATGTTTTATTTCACGAAGGCGACTGCGCAATGCGAATTTTAACTGCAATATTGTCTTTAAGGGTTATGACTATGTGTAATCATGTGTCTATTACACTGTAATATTGTTAAATATTGTAAAACTAATGTATAAAGTGCAAAATTACGCAATTAAATGGCGATAAAAAGTTTAATGTCTCACAGCAGCCATGTTGATTATGGAAAAATCGCAATTTTAACAATCTTGGTAGAGGACCTTGCAAGGAGCATACGTGCAAAATTGCGCTTTATTGCACTAAGCGGTTTAAGAGAAGAAGATGTTTAAAGATTTTCGCAAAATGCAAGATGGTTGCTACATCATGTGACCAAGTCACTTCTGTCGAGCAATGGAAAATCTAGGTCATAGCATCACTAAGCTCAGCAAGTTTCAAAGTTGCAACATAAGCAGTTCCAGAGCTAAAGATTATTAAGCAGTTCTCGAAATTTGTCGCAAAAAACAATATGGCTGCGTAACCTTATGACCTATGAGTTCAATATTGCATGAGATATAGCATAGCAATAGGCTGTACCAGCAAACCTGATTTCAAGAGTTTAGCATAAGTAATTTGTGTTTTGTGAGCAATTGACTCAAAAGAGGAAGTATTGAATTACAAATAATTACGATAAACATAAAACCGATATTGCTGCCGCATCATGTGACTGATTCTCTCCTAATGAACAATTATGAATCTAGGTAACAATATAAGACTGTAGAGCATATTTCACAGATCTTACATAAGCGGTTGCAGAGAAAATAGACTTTCGAAATTTTCGCGTAAACCAAGATGGCTGCCCGATCGTAAGATATACAGCCTCCATATTACGCACAATAGTGCTCACTATAGATGTCAATAAACATGGCAAAAATAAAGCATTTTTGTAAAACGGTTTTTGTTTTATTATTAATTTAAATATATTGTTAAGCAATTTTGAACAATTCAAAATGGCTGCCAAACCACATGACGTATCAACTTCTCTTGAACAAATCTGAATGTTAGTCATAAGATAACTCTATAAACAAAATTTCAAGTCTGTCCCATAAGCGGTTTCGGAGAAGAAGATTTTTATAGTTTTTAAAAATGGCGCATACGAAACAAAATGGCCGTCAAGCTATGCAATGTATGGCTTTCAAATTGCACATACTAATGCTCACTATAGACCTCTACAATTTGCAGAAGTTTCATGAAAATTTGCAAATGTTTTATTTCACGAAGGCGATTGCGCAATGCGAATTTTAACTGCAATATTGTCTTTAAGGGCTATGACTATGTGTAATCATGTGTCTATTACACTGTAATATTGTTAAATATTGTAAAACTAATGTATAAAGTGCAAAATTACGCAATTAAATGGCGATAAAAAGGTTAATGTCTCACAGCAGCCATGTTGATTATGGAAAAATTGCAGTTTGAACAAACTTGGTAGAGGACCTTGCAAGGAGCATATGTGCAAAATTGCGTGTCATTGCACTAAGTGGTTTAGGAGAAGAAGATGTTTGAATATTTTCGCAAAATGCAAGATGGCTGCCATATCATGTGACCAAGGCACTTCTCTTGAGCAATAGTAATTTCAGGTCATAGTAGCACTAAGCACAGCGAGTTTCAAAGTTGTAACATAAGCAGTTCCAGAGCTAAAGATTTTTAAGCGTTTGTCGAAATTTGTCACAAAAAGCAATATGGCTGCCAGAGCATGTGACCTATGAGTTCAATTTTGCATGAGATGTAGCACAGCAATAGGCTGTACCAGCATACCTGATTTTAAGAGCTTTGCAAAAACAGTTAAGCAGTTATGGGCAATTGAATACAAAGCTTGGCGGAATAAAAAGAATAATAATAATAATAATAATAATAATCCGAACAATAACAATAGGTTGTCCTGCAACTTTGTTGCTGGCCACCTAATAATCCGAACAATAACAATAGGTTGTCCTGCAACTTTGTTGCTGGCCACCTAATAATAATAATCCGTACAATAACAATAGGTTGTCCTGCAACTTTGTTGCTGGCCACCTAATAAATAAATAGTATTAAGTCTCTAATAAGTTCTTATCTGTATATGATATTGATGCTCAGACAGTCCCAAGATTAGGAGGGCACTTCAGATGTTTATTAGTGCTCCTGGGTAGCACATATATAAGATTCTCCCTTAGATCCAGAAGTCAGCTCCTTGTCACAAAACCAGTCTGGGTAAATACTCTCTCTGTGAAAAGAAAATCACAAAGACAAGGGCGCCTCCTCGTGTGATACAGTTTGGACAAATGTAAAAAAAGGTGAATACAGATTTTATACTCACAAGTAAAGCAGCACTCTGTTGTGCTTATAGAGGCAGACTGGGAGTTCACAGTGTCCCAGTTCACTGACCAAGGCAGTGCAGCAAATTACTCCAGGGTAGATTTCAATCAAGCTCAGGCTCTCAGCAAAGAGTTAAAATACCATAGTTTAATGGTGCAATAAAATACAATATAAAATGTCACAAATGTGACCGTAACAATGGATAAACAAGCAACTAGTTTCTCAGATCTCTGTCTGTTTCCTCAGGCTTCTATCCAAAGACTGAGAGCTCTGGCTTATAAATGCTAAATGACCACTGTAAGAGTGAAACATAACCACACCTATTCAGGTGTGGAAGTGAACCTGCCTCATCAGGTGTGTGAGTGCACACCTGTTTCAATCAGACCATAGTTAGAATACAATGATTTAGACCATTTCCAAATAATTCACATTATACTAAAAAACAAACAAGTACTATATATACACATATGGTTTGTAGCTATTATTATGCAAGGGACAACAGTTCCATAGTTATATACGTGGACTCTACCCATATTTTACTGAGATCGATTGAGTTAGTATATCTCCACTAATACCCAAATCTGATTGGGTTTCAGATGCGGTGTAATGCGTGACGTACCCGGAAGTAACTTCCGGTTTTCGTCCTTAGCATCAGGTTATTTAACATTCAGTGGAAGACAAATAGGGCTCTATAAGAAGGTATGGTCTGATTTGTACACTATATGTACGTTATTTACACATTGGGCATAAGTTTAATATATGTCATTCACTTGCTTGCGTCCACGATAACCCCTGCTTTCAATACCGATGTGGTTACACAACTAAGACGCAAAGCAAACATTTTTTTTTTCGCCCCACATTCTATGTTATCAGCATATTTGCCACCTGGATAGGGATTTATAGTGGATCATGAAACATTGAATCAAAATATCTAGTGTATTTACAAATATCGTAATATATATATATATATATATATATATATATATATATATATATATACACACATATATATATAGATTCAATAAGGCCTGCATAGTATAAAAGGGCTCTCTCCTATAGATAATGTTGCTTATATACATTTGACCAAAGGCTGTTAACATCAATAGGTGCTTTAATAAAACCTTAACTTATTTAGACTAACTGACAACATACAAAGATATTTGGTATGAACACCAAGAATTAGAATATTATGTACCTTTTATATATGTATGTGTGTGTATATATATATATTTAAAAAAAAAAAAAAAAAAGGATGGGGAACAATTTTTTAAGTTTACTATTTTAGAGTACCATAATGATATCCTATAACATATGATGCTGACATGATATCCACCATAAGATAATGTTAGGCTATGGTTGTTGTTTTTTACATCCTTTATTAACCAATTTGTACAGTACTTGTTTGATTTTTAGTATAATGTGAATTATTTGGAAATGGTTTAAATCATTGTATTCTAACTATGGTCTGATTGAAACAGGTGTGCACTCACACACCTGATGAGGCAGGTTCACTTCCACACCTGAATAGGTGTGGTTATGTTACACTCTTAGAGTGGTCTTTTAGCATTTATAAGCCAGAGCTCTCAGTCTTTGGATAGAAGCCTGAGGAAACAGACAGAGATCTGAGAAACTAGTTGCTTGATTATCCATTGTTACGGTCACATTTGTGACATTTTATATTGTATTTTATTGCACCATTAAACTATGGTATTTTAACTCTTCGCTGAGTGTCTAAACTTGATTGAAACCTACCCTGGAGTGATTTACTGCACTGCCTTGGTCAGTGAACTGGGACACTGTGAACTCCCAGTCTGCCTCTATAAGCACAACAGAGTGCTGCTTTACTTGTGAGTATAAAATCTGTATTCACTTTTTTCACATTTGTCCAAACTGTATCACACGAGGAGGCGCCCTTGACTTTGTGATTCCGAATCATAAAAGTTTAATTTTGACTAGACTGTCCCTTTAAAAAGCTGTTTTCTGGAAGGCTGAAAAAAATATCCACAATAAGTATGAAATCCAATTGGGATTCTGTTTGCCTAACATTCATGCACATGTTCAGAGACCGATTGTGTTTTGCTGGTTGTTTAAGGGGATTGATAACATTCCTTAATTGAAAAATCAGATCATCTGGAGGCCATAATTATGATAGATTTTAGGGGAGATATAAATTACTGTACAACTATTCATGCAAAGGAAAAGTCAAATATTTCATCTTAATATAATTGGGAATGTTATAATTTAAAACAATTGATGAAGGTGGAAATATCTATTTGCAGTCTGTGAAGAATTTATGGGCATTTCATAATTATGACTCAAGATAAGAAACAAAAGGTGCAGGGCGCTCCATATAGTACTTAACTTTTATTACACCAAAGTATAAAATTGACCGCCGCATTCTTAGCCGATAAAGGGCCAGATTACAAGTGGAGCGCTAGATATTACTTGCGCACAAGCGATATTAGCACTCCACTGAGTATTACCAGCGCACGCTAATGTGCACTGGTATAACAAGTTAAGCTCAATGTGAACGCAAGCTCACGTTCATATTGCTAGGATGCATTGTGATGGCAGCAAAAATAAATATATATGTATATGATTATATACATATATATTTATGTTTTAATATGTGTATATGTAAATTAATATATATGTATACTAGTCCTAAAGCCTGTGTACAGGGGCCATTTTTTGCAGTACAGAGGTCCCACACCTTGCTCTCTCTCTCTGTCCCCCTCTCTTTTGTGTTCTCTCTCTCTCTCTGTCCCCCTCTATTTTGTTCTCTCTCTCTCTCTCTCTGCCCCCTCTCTTTTGTGCTCTCTCTCTCTCTCTCTGTCCCCTCTCTTTTGTGCTCTCTCTCTCCCCCTCTCTTTTGTGCTCTCTCTCTCACCTACCTCTCTTTTGTGTTTTCTCTCCCCCCCTCTCTTTTGTGCTCTCTCCCCCCCCCCCTCTTTTTTGTGCTCTCTCTCTCTCCCCCATCTCTCTTTTGTGCTCTCTCTCTCCCCTCTCTTTTGTGCTCTCTCTCTTTCCCCCTCCTTTTTGTGCTCTCTCTCTTTCCCCCTCTCTTTTGTGCTCTCTATCTCTCCCCCCTCTCTTTTGTGCTCTTTCTCCCCCTCTCTTTTGTGCTCTCTCTCCCCTCTCTTTTGTGCTCTCTCTCCCCCTCTCTTTTGCTCTCTCTCACCCCTCTTTTTTGTGCTCTCTCTCTTTCCCCCTCTCTTTTGTGCTCTCTATCTCTCCCCCCTCTCTTTTGTGCTCTTTCTCCCCCTCTCTTTTGTGCTCTCTCTCCCCTCTCTTTTGTGCTCTCTCTCTCCCCCCTCTTTTGCTCTCTCTCACCCCTCTTTTTTGCTCTGTCTCCCGTCTCTTTTGCACACTCTCTACAGACCATGCCCTGCCACGCCCGATTTGCACGGGCACGCCCCCACCACACCCACGCCATGCTCCAGCCCACTATGCCTCCGGACAGCAGATCAGGTTAGTTTGTGTAAGGCCAGGTGTGTTTGTCCTTGTGCTGTCTGTACTGCGCATGACAGCTTCGGACAAACACACTTGGCCTTTTAAATTATAGGATAAGCATATACATTTATATTTACAGGGAACACACAGCTCTCATAAACCGCAATTTAAAGGCACTTTTCAGTGCCGTTTTTTTTTTAATACCCCACACCAGCCAACTTTACCCCCAAAATACTGCCAAGTGCAGTTATTTTATTAAAAAAGAATGATACAATTGATAAAAAAATTATACAATTTTTATTTTTTAATAAAATACACTACACTGTATTTTGGGGGCATTAAGGGCAAATTTAAAAATAATAATCAAAAAGGGACTTTTTTCAGCATAGTGTGTGTGTATGTTTTGATATGATCCAGCAGTGGGCAGCATCTGCACTGATAGTTATCAATCGTTGGCTGTTTTCACAGCACTAGGGATATGTGTTACATTGAAGACGCTTTAAACCACTTGGGCATATTAGACATTAATGTGACTAAATATCTTTGCAAGTATTTTTGATATGATTCAGTGGCTGACAGTGTCTGGATCGATAGTTATTATCAAATAAATTTAAAAAATTAGAGAGAGTAGAAAATATTGCTGTATATTTAATATTCGGTGCTACCCTTGAATAATAAATTCAAACAACAAAAAAGATAGACAAATATTGGGGCATCTGTAAATGTCCCAAAAAAGCAAGGGATAAAGAAGCACACGGAAAATTATGTTGAAACAATCCAATTTCTTTATTTAACTGTCCCACTTCACATTCAGTGTTCAATCTGTTCCTCCGGGCTGCAGTAGTTAGAGGAACTTCTTACAATTTAAAATACAAATTCAAAACAAAAGCAGTACATAAAGCTGTCAAAATATCTCAATCCCTATGCATACGTATGCAGACTAAAGAAATGCAAGATTATAGGATAACATATGTGAAAATCATGCACATAATGTCTAAATACAAGACACTACTATATTATCCTAAAATGTCAGACTCACAGCATACCATATTGAAAATGAACAAAAACAACTTAACAGTCCATTTTCCCACTGTTGATATATATTTGAAAGCCATATACTGAAAATACACAGTAGGTGTCGGTAGGTAATAGACCGCAACAGGATCTGCTGCACACTAGGTCAGAAAACCGATCCACAACTTGTATAATTTTAAGACAGTACTTATCTTCCAAAGTATAATTGCGATGGTGCTTTTCCTTGCTGATCCGTGATTCCTCGGCGTGTGACGTAATCCCCGATGGGGGTGGTCAACTCGTCACTGCAACTCCAATTGGTTCCTAGTACCTGAATCTGTATCCATTGGTCCAGGAGAAACCAAAAGAGAATGGACCAACCGCAACTCTGTATCTCCTTGTCAGGACACCCACGATAGGTATCGAACTTTGTGATTGACAAGTAAAAGTACTTTTAACACTTTGGAAATGAAGCACCGCTTTTATAAGCTGTCCTCAGGCTCCAAAAGTCGATTCCTAAAATCAGTTCACAGATACAACATCCATGTGCTATTATTTCAGCGCAGATTCACAGCTCCCAGGCTTGTTCTGTTTAATAGGATACTTTCAGAGACAACAGTATAGGCTTCATTAAGTGCTAGATTGAGACTTCCGCTTTTATGTATCACCACAGATACCTCAGACAGTATTTAACTTATCCAAGGTGCAATACACATAGTGAATTTGCGCTGAAATAATAGCGCATGGATGTTGTATCTGTGAACTGATTTTAGGAATCGACTTTTGGAGCCTGAGGACAGTTATAAAAGCGGTGCTTCATTTCCCAAGTGTTAAAAGTACTTTTACTTGTCGGGGGGGGGGGCGGAGCCAACTAGGAAACAGTACAGTCGCATATTCCAGATGCTCCGGCTCTAAAATTCATACATAGTGAATTTAAGGACTGTTTCAGCTTAAATATTTGGACCTCCATCAAGACTATCTTACATAAGAGATTTGTGTCCCTATTTGCACGGAGGGATCTATCGGATTGTTTGAATTTCTCAATCTGGAGGCAAGTGTTGCTGCTGAGTGACTCTGAGGTCGGCCATCTTGGGCCTATCATCACATTACTATTCTCAAGCCCTGCGCCCTCCACTACCTCTAAATATGGTGACTGCGGACCAAATAATGGAGGACATACACTCTTTTATAGATAGATGCTGCGGTGTGTTAGAGCGCTTAGCCACTATGCCGCCTCGGCGGCCGGATGTCATATTTGCGGCTCATACTGATCACTCATCCACTAGCTTGGCTACTTCAGGAGGGGATGGCGCCTTGGGGCCCCGGCGTTCCTCACCCTCTGGACATGAGATTCTCAGCGTGGAGAGTGGACCAGTAGCGGCTCACCTGCTCTGGGGAGAACTCGTGGCCATGACGAGCCAGGTCAGTCAACCAGCACCCACAGTAGCTATTCCCTCAGCAGACGCGTCTACACATACAGCCCTTGGGCCAGCTATACATCCTGAAGAAATGGGGGCCAGAATATCTGAAAAACGCTGTGGGACCCTAGAGCTACGCAGAGTATATCCCGATACGGTAACTCAGAATTTACAGGCTCCTCTGCTTGCCTTAGTGATAACTTTGACAGACCCACTGCAGCCTTATATATCACTCAGTACAATCTCTTACCTTTTGAGAGGCTGGGATCCCGGTGGTGACTTGAACTATCTAAAGCCTGATTTAACCCACTCTAGAGATACTGCCCTGCAGACACTGTCCTGCAGTGTTTAAGTGGACTTGATCTTAGTAACAGAAATTAGCCATTGCTGCGTTAGCAAAATGGCTGTGAGCTCAATCTTTTAGGACACACTTCTGCAGCCTACACGGTTACTTGTTCATATTGTTTATACTAATGCCCACGTAACTACATATTTACAGATCTCCTTGACAGCTTTTCCTCATCAAATCACAGTCTCATCTAGGTCGCAGTTCTTCAGGGGAACATTTGTAATAGTGGTGCTGCCTGATCTCTTTACATGCAGAGCATTACTTATCATACGCTCTTGATATAAATTAGGTCACATCCATGCTCACTATTTCGAAGGGCTCACTGATACTTCCCTGTTTCTTGCCTTATATTGACCTCCTCAATGTATTAGTTGCATATTTGTTTATAAGTTAATATCACCATTTTAGTGTTCTCAATGTATGCCTGTGTTTAAATTTCACATTAGTGTTCTCTGAATCTCTACTGCTCCAGTCCAATTGTAGGTTATGCATATAATATGTGATTTTTAGGTTATTGGAACAGTGTGAGTACCCTACAAGTCTCTAGGACTATTGATCTCTAGGAAAACCACATCATAAATAGTTTTATGTACTTTGTCTTTTCTTGTATATTATTCTAACTAGAGATTGTTTTACTGTTTTGATGTGCCTTTGGGCTGTACCAATACTTCTATCAATTAGTGGTCAGGCTGCCGCGGCCGAGGCAGCAGGACTCTTCTCCTCATCTTATCTGAACGACGCCAGCCCCAATCTACACTTATAAGTTATTCGGCAGGCTGCTACTCACATATATCATCAGCTTACATTCAGCACTCTCATTACAACTATTGACTATATGTAGTTCAATATGATACCTGCCCCCTATATATTTACATATATGCTTGCTGATTATCATATTCAAACTCCCACCTCCCCCCCTCACCCCCTCTTGTTGTTGTTGCTGCTATCATTAGCAATAATAACATAATAATACATCTCCTACTTCAGGAGACTTAACTACACGGCTTATCTTGCTTATGCCGTAATCTACCCATTTCTGTTTTCATCTTACATTACCATACTAGCTATTCCAGCTCTACTATGCTATTTATTCCATTTGCTAAGTTACCTTTAACCACAACATACCCACCTACTTAAGTACAATAACTATCTATAGCATGTATCCCATTAGACGCAAATACTTACATACTTTCCTTAAACCCTATCTAAACGTAAATAAGAAAAAGAGGTTCCATAAGTTAATTCCTATTTATACTTTTGTCTTCCATCCATATAGTTGAGAATCCTACAAGCATCTTACATTACCATACTAGCTACTCCAGTTCTACTATGCTATTTATTCCATTTGCTAAGTTACCTTTAACCACAACACACCCACCTACTTAAGTACAATAACTATCTATAGCATGTATCCCATTAGACACAAATACTTACATACTTTCCTTAAACCCTATCTAAACGTAAATAAGAAAAAGAGGTTCTATAAGTTAATTCCTATTTAGACTTTTGTCTTCCATCCATATAGTTGAGAATCCTACAAGTTTTACCTACCCACTTTGTTCACTTATATATTTATAAACAGTTAATAAAGCTTGAGTTATATAAGAAAAAAAAAAAAAAGAGGTTTGGTTATAGAGGTCCAACAGTGATCTCTTCATTAGAGAAACCTTCCACACCTTGAATAGTCCTTCTTGAGGTCCAAGAGTGGCCACTTATAATTACTGGAAGGTATACCGTATATCGGGCAGACTGTGTGAATGCTAATATATTGTATATTGATTATTATCACTGCATAGCATTATATTGTTAGTTCCAAACTGATCTTCTTGTGATATCTCAATGTATATTTTCTTTTTTTTTTGTATGCCTGTTCTTTTATAACCTCAATAAAAAATAATTATAAAAAAAAAAAAAAAAAGTACTTTTACTTGTCAACAACAAAGTTCGATACCTATCGTGGGTGTCCTGACAAGGAGATACAGAGTTGCGGTTGGTCCATTCTCTTTTGGTTTCTCCTGGACCAATGGATACAGATTCAGGTACTAGGAACCAATTGGAGTTGCAGTGACGAGTTGACCACCCCCATCGGGGATTACGTCACACGCAGAGGAATCACGGATCAGCAAGGAAAAGCACCATCGCAACTATACTTTGGAAGATAAGTACTGTCTTAAAATTATAGAAGTTGTGGACCGGTTTTCTGACCTAGTGTGCAGCAGATCCTGTTGCGGTCTATTACCTACCAACACCTACTGTGTATTTTCAGTATATGGCTTTCAAATATATATCAACAGTGGGAAAATGGACTGTTAAGTTGTTTTTGTTCATTTTCAATATGGTATGCTGTGAGTCTGACATTTTAGGATAATTTAGTAGTGTCTTGTATTTAGACATTGTGTGCATGATTTTCACATATGTTATCCTATAGTTTTGTATTTCTTTAGTCTGCATACGTATGCATAGGGATTGAGATATTTTGATAGCTTTATGTACTGCTTTTGTTTTGAATTTGTATTTTAAATTGTAAGAAGTTCCTCTAACTACTGCAGCCCGGAGGAACAGATTGAACACTGAATGTGAAGTGGGACAGTTAAATAAAGAAATTGGATTGTTTCAACATAATTTTTCGTGTGCTTCTTTATCCCTTGCTTTTTTGGGACATTTACAGATGCCCCAATATTTGTCTATCTTTTTTGTTGTTTGAAGTTATTATCAAATATTGTCTGTCTTTACAGCATTAGCAATATTTACTATATTTAAAACTCTCCAATACCAGCTGATCATAGCAGACATTACTGTGATTAAATACACAATACTTTGTGGGTATACTATTTTGAGCCTGGTATAAGTGTGTATTTTAAACAAACATCGATAACCACAAGTTACGTTATATTGCAGCTATAATTTGCAAGCACAAGACTTGCATGTCAATTAACTTTGCCACCGCTATTTGCAATTTTGTTAACAATAGTTGCAGCCTGTTTGAGACAAATATATACTCTGTTTTGGAGCCGATACACATGTATTAATATCTGCAAATGAATAATCTTTACTTGTATTCACTCACAGTATTTTAGTTGAGTGATTATCTCACTTATGTTATTTGATTACATATATTGGTTTCTACATAATAATAAGTGATAACATCTTTTGAATTTTCAAGTACTATTTTTCTGTATCTGCCTTTGCATTCACCTGGTACCAAATACAACGGCATAACCTTATAAGAGGGGTATTTACTAAACGCTATTTGAATATATTGTACATGACATTATTCTTTATAATACTCCTACTTAGAAAGTAGTAAGTTATTGTACTGAGTTTAATCTACTTTTAACAGTGTATGTTTGTGTGTGTGCAGGAGTCTAGCTGGACTCTGATCTGTTGGCAATTTTCTTAATAAAGTTATTTAGTACGCATGTGCCAATTTGAAGGGATTTTTCTCTTTTTTGCAATTTCTTTCGCATTTCAAACATTAGTCATTGCCTGAATTGCCATGTGTGCAATATAAACATAATTTAATACTCCCATGCAGATAGTTCTATTTCATTGGTACCTGAGATCGAATTATAACCAATCAGCACATCCCATATGCTTGAGAGCATTATCACATAAAATCCATTTTGTGTTTTAAATCCACAGTCATAGTTACATTACCCCAAGTACACCATCCTGAATCAATTTGCACCATCACAAAGACAAAGATTGAAGACAAAAAATAAAAAAAAATAAAAAAATTACTGTGCCAGTGTAAATGTGTAAACTACTGGATTCTCTGAATAATAGAGCGGCGAGCCGGATCCTAGCTGGGCGGGATAGGGGGCATTGCCAACCTCCGTAAATAGTGCTAGACCGGAATCCTATCCTTCATCGCACTATACCGTACTAATATACAGCACATATGATGTTATCTGCCATATCGCACAACACACTATTACCATTTAGCACAAACTAGACATAATCATACCTTGATGGCACCCGGTGGCTAATGTTCCTACATGCCCATCTGTGAGGGAGGGGATGGTTATCCACTACAATAGGAATATGCCTGGCTATCGGCTATAACTCAGGACCAATACAATGTATTGGGAACCAATACAATATGGGGAAAAAATAATAAAGAAAAATAGGGGAAATATAAAGATGGAAAAATATCATAGGTCTAATCTTGTTAACATTTTTTTTTTATATATATATTTTTTATTGAGGTAAAGTTTTGGCAGTCAAACAAAACAGTAAAGCATTGCACAATCACTTTCTAAGAATGCCAATGACAGAATACATCATACAGTACTTATAGTGAGCCACATAATATAAGGTTGGTAATGTCAAATGCGCTATGCAAAGACATCGTATATAGATGCCAATGATAATCTAAGCCTTCTCTACCAAAATAGGAGGCCACTCTTGGACCCCAGACCATGTAAGAAAGAAATTGACATCCACAGAAGGCTATCTAAAATAGGAGAGACCACTTATGGATCTTAGTACATTCACCTCAGATTTTATATTTTTATAATACTGCAACTGATAACTATAAGAAAGACACAGTAAACGTGGTGCAAACACTATACAATTAATAGTTGGTAGTAACATAAATCCTATTGATAGGAGACATAGCTGCGACTCTAGAGATCCCTACTGTTGTATGAGTAAAGGGGAGGACTAAATTGATAGTGTATGGACCCAAGAGGCTAGATGGCATGATAAGATTTCTCAAGAGCTATTTTTAGGTCACTTTACTATGTCAACGTATGAGATAGGGTATACACTTCTCTTGAGACACAAAATAAGTTATACTGGTTAACTAAATGATGAAACTGGAAAACAAGCTGTGAGTTATAGACCCAACAAAGTATGTTACAAGTTGATAATCTGGACCCCCCCCCCCATTCTATCAGCTAAAGTCATAGATATACAGTCTAATGATGCCTTAAACTACCCCATGAATGAAATTAGCATTTTAATATAACATAAGTAACAAGGGTGTGAAAAGCCACATAACTCAAAATAAAATTATAGATGCAGGACCAGCCTGCGCTAAAAGTAAGGGTAGTATAGAGAAAGTTATGTAGCGCAACATAGGGGAGGCTATAGCATCAAAGTGAGATTTACAAAATGTATTATGCCAAAAGATGAGAAATAATATTGCAAGTTGAACTTGTAGGCTATGATTAGCGTCGAGCTCAGCAGTATTTAACGCTAAACTAGACTTAATTGCAAAAGATTAGTAAGATACAAATTCACTTAAGAAAATAAGTGTGAGCAATATTTAGTATAGGCGTGAAGTCTATGCATTAATGTTCAACAGATTATGTATGGGGAGCAGGGTGTTAAAGGTAGGAAGTGGACGCCGGGGCCCCAAAAAGCCATCACCCCACCTACCATCTTGTAAGTCTCAGTCTGGTCGGGTTCTTGGAGTGAGCCAGTGCTTCTGTTCCCAAATGCTGAGTGGAGCTTGTCTTCAAAAGCAGCATAGTGGTTACCGAGCAAGTTGCACAGTTCCTCCAGGAAATTTGAAGGGATCTCCATATCGGGTGCTTAATAGCAAACACCAGGTAGAGATGAGGCAGTCTATGATTTTCTAGATGTATACTGTATCTTGTTGAAGAGAATGCTTGCAGTATCTTGCGGAGGAACACTGCTTCCTAACGACAAGGAAAACTAGTGCCCTGTCGGGGGGAGGGTGAGATGGTAGGCCGCAACCTCTAAATTATTCCAGTATGCTTAATATTACATCTGGTCCAGAAATAATGTAATTGTAGGAAAGAACTAGCTTTGCTGAGTACTCTCAATCCAAGATGTAGGAGCGATGGGATGGTAGAGAGAAGATTACATATAGATTTGTGCTAAAAATTGTTGGAGCTGAAAAGTTTGCGACCTATCATGGCCGCCACCCGGAAGTTCCCCCCCTCTTGTTAATATTCTAATAATATTAAAATTATTTTAAATTTATAAGCAAAGGAGGGACTGTCCTGATAGGAAGAGGTACATGAGTCATCTATGTTAAAGTAAAGATATATTTATAATAGAATTCATAAACAATGTATAAACAATATAGGAGGGAGAACATTAAAGTAAAGGGATACACACTATCAAGAATTGTAGTAATCAATACTCTGTTAGTATGATAGATAGTATATACCCTCTGGTGTATTTTGTTTCAGCCTGGAATAGCTTACTCCTTACTCTCCCAGATTGAAGAGTAATCAAACTCAGTATGTAAGGTGGCCCACCTGAGGTATTAAAAGATAACATTGCCACCCTGAATGGGTATTGAGGCCCTTCGGGGCTAAGGTGTCCAATTCATAAATCCAACGGGCTTCTCATTGTAGTAGTATCCTATCCCTGTTGCTGCCTCTTCGTAGAGGGGGTACATGGTCGATTATGGTTAAACTCAAATTCTTGACTGTGTGTCCCTTTTCCAAAAAATGCCTTGCCACCGGCTGTTCTGATTTTCTGTTTTTTTATGGCTATTCTTAAGGCCGATCAATAATTTGCCATACTTGTCCTGGCGTCGTCAATTGTCTTGCCTACATAGTATAAACCACATGAACAACTCAATAAATATACTATGTACTTGGTAGTGCATGTGACGTAATGGCTGATCTTGTATTTTTTAGTTTTGGTTGGATGATGGAAGGAGGTCCCTGCTAGCATGCTGTTGCATGTCGTGCAGCTTAAACATTTGAAGCAACCATTTTTGTTTATTTTTCAAGCCTTGGGATCATAGTTGGATACCTGGTCTGTCTCAAAGTTTCTACCTCGTTTATAAGCCACTCGTGGTTGTGCACAATCCTTGAGTGGTAACTTAGGATCTGTGTGAATTATAGGCCATTCTTTTGTAAGTTCAGAGGTAAGATTCTTTTTGTCAGGAGTGTTTTTGGTGACAAACGTGACTCTTTTCGTTTCTGAGGTACATTTAGATGTATTTTAGGATTTAGCCCCTTTCAATGCCTCATTCAGAATCTTATCCCTATAGCCCCGTTCCCAGAGCCTATCCTTCATTTCCATCAATTGTACCTCTCTTCTGTCTCCATCCGTGTTATTGCATATAACTCTTTGAAATTGTGCTTTTGGTATATTGGAGATCAAAGGAGGAGAGTGGCAACAAGAGGCATGCAGTATCGTATTACGATCGGTGTCTTTCCTCTAGAGGGTAGTACCTAGTTTACAATACTCTGCAAATACACGAACATCCACAAAGTCAATAGCCATTTTGTTGTGTACCTGTTTGAAACGTATGGTACCAGGCTTGTTGTTTAGAGTATTGATCCATTCTTCAAGACCCTCTGAGCTGCCCCTCCATATCAGAAACAAGTCATCGATATAGCGACAATAGAAGTGTACTGAGGGTTGGTTAAATATATTTCATATTGAGGTTTAAGATTGAGCCATGTACAGGTTGGGGAATGCAGGAGCTCCTCTTGACAGGGCTGGAACATGATCTATGATAATATATCTTAGATCGGAGATGACATGCTTATTTTCCCAAAAAATACCTAGCCACTGGCTTTTCCAAATCCCCATTTTTAATGGCTGATCGGATAGCTGACCGGTGGTTATCCATTCTAGTCTTCAAATTCTCTTGGGTCTTCCCCACATAAAACCTGCCACATGGACAGTGTAACAGGTAAACAATGTATTTTGTTGTGCATGTAACTCTATGCCTAATGTGATACTTTTTATTAGTCCAGAGATGCGTGAAAAATGTGCTCTTGGTTAAACCAACAAAGGTTGTATAATTCTCTTTAAAATCTCCTACTCATTATGGAAATCTGTTCCTTCTGCTTCATCTCTTCAGTATTATTGCGGACCACCCTTTTAAATTGTGTCATGGGTAGGGCACATTTCAAAAATGGTGGATGACAACTGTTCACTTTCAACAATTAATTTCTATCGGTCTCTTTTTGAAACAGGGTGGTATATAACCCATCATTCCCTTTATAAATCCAGAGATTTAAGAAATCTATTTGATCCTTGTGGTAGGTCATTTTGTACTGTACCTGATGGTTAAACTTGTTGAGATTTTCAAACCACTGGATTAACTCGGCTTTACTACCACCCCAGATCTTCAATATATCTCTTAAATTTTTTTTACTTTCGGATCAAAAAACTAATTTGTTTCCTCTGTTTCAAATTGTGCCATAAAGAGATTTGCATAGGATGGGGCCATATTAGACCCCATCGCTGTGCCTGATATTTGCAAGTAGAATTCTCTCTCAAATTTGAAATAATTACAATTTAAAGGGACAGTCTACACCATTTTTTTTCTTATTTAAAAAGATAGATAATCCCTTTATTACCCATTTCCCGTTTTTGCATAACCAACACAGTTATATTAATATACTTTTTACCTCTGTGATTACCTTGTATCTAAGCCTTTGCAGACAGCCTCTTTATCTAAGTGCCTTTGACAGACATACAGTGTAGTCAATCAGTGAAGACTGCTAAATAACTTCACGGGAGTGAGCACAATGTTTATCTATATGACACATGTGAACTAGCACAGTCTAACTGTGAAAAACTTTCAAAATGCTCTGAGCTAGGAGGCGGGTTTCAACTGTTTAGAAATCAGTTTGAGCCTAGCTAGGTTTAGCTTTTCAAAAATACCACCAAGGAAACAAAGAAAATTTGATGATAAAAGTAAATTGGAAAGGGGGGGCGGAGTTAACTACCTATGAGAGCAGACGTGAAGTGTGAGAGCTCCGGGCATTTGGGCATTAAAAAGTGTTATTTTAGCCCTACTACATTGAACTCTTAAGTATAAACCTGCCTGATACTACTCAGTGACAGCTGCCTTGCAACACCGGAGGAAGAATTTGGAGTCTGTTAGACGTTTTTGGGTGTCCATACTGGAGGTTTATCCGCTCATTACCTAGAACCTCAGAGGCCTCTTATCTCTGCTCCGGAGGGTTGGGGATCCACTCCGGAGACTGGACTACTTTAATTTTACAGTTCAGGGGTTGGCTTGACCCTTTCACTTGCTGCCGGGACATTGGGGCCGCAACTCACCCGGCTTAGGCCCGAACCCACTTTGTGATTTGAGGGATCATACTGCCCATCCTACACAGCGACCACAGGAGCTATCGCAACCCTCACTCAACAAACCCCGGCTGCCTAACTCTACATACCGCTGCCCTGTGTACTCACAAAATTTTGGCGCGACGATCCGCCATTTTGCCAGATGCCCTTCTTCCCCGGAGTGGTGCGGCCTAAGTTTGAGCCACGTCAGGGACATACGCGCCAGATTGCTGCTGCATCTCTCTGGTAAGAGACCGGACTGTCTCCTGTGAACTGGCTCACTGCCCACTTGCTGAAAACCACAGAGATCCGACGGACACGCATCACAGAGAGGCTATAGCACTTTTCCAGAGGGTAAGCTCGGGGTGCAAAGAGGGCCTTACAAGAGGGTCGCAAAATCTAAGGTTTACAAGGCGAGAGTATTTACACTGCCCGGAGCCCTTTTGCCCCTCCCGGGGCCTTTTATATCTGATAAATCCAAGGTGGCTTTAGGAATTCTGCCCTATTTATATTTGCATTGTTATCTGGCCGCCACTTGGATAAACAGGACTGTGTTATAATTAGGCGGCAACTGAGCAGGGTCAACTAGCCCACAAGGCTTATCAAGGTCTTAACTACTGAAATCCCACAGGGCCCTTTCATAAAACCAACTAAGCCCACATAGCCCCTATTATACATCAGAACTGTCCTGGAGAGCTCCTCATTTCCCTCAAATAAAGGAGTTGATAAGTGAACGGAGGATAAGTACAATGTGAATATTAAAGTGGTCCATTGGGCCAGGGACCTTGTACAGTGACTCATAGATAGGGATTAATTCTGACCTGAAGTTTATAGTGAATCTAGTCTTCTCCTCTGTCATATTCCTTTTTATAGGGTGACCCAGAAGTTTCCTACACTCTCTTTGGGTGTTTTTTGATATCCAGCCACCTACCCTTGCCCACATTATACAGACGCTACCTATAACATGCCACAGGGGGCCAGGCGGAAAGCCGCTAACCCTAGTGAATATAGAAAGCATGATAAGATTTCTCAAGAGCTATTTTTAGGTCACTTTACTATGTCAACGTATGAGATAGGGTATACACTTCTCTTGAGACACAAAATAAGTTATACTGGTTAACTAAATGATGAAACTGGAAAACAAGCTGTGAGTTATAGACCCAACAAAGTATGTTACAAGTTGATAATCTGGACCCCCCCCCCCCCCCATTCTATCAGCTAAAGTCATAGATATACAGTCTAATGATGCCTTAAACTACCCCATGAATGAAATTAGCATTTTAATATAACATAAGTAACAAGGGTGTGAAAAGCCACATAACTCAAAATAAAATTATAGATGCAGGACCAGCCTGCGCTAAAAGTAAGGGTAGTATAGAGAAAGTTATGTAGCGCAACATAGGGGAGGCTATAGCATCAAAGTGAGATTTACAAAATGTATTATGCCAAAAGATGAGAAATAATATTGCAAGTTGAACTTGTAGGCTATGATTAGCGTCGAGCTCAGCAGTATTTAACGCTAAACTAGACTTAATTGCAAAAGATTAGTAAGATACAAATTCACTTAAGAAAATAAGTGTGAGCAATATTTAGTATAGGCGTGAAGTCTATGCATTAATGTTCAACAGATTATGTATGGGGAGCAGGGTGTTAAAGGTAGGAAGTGGACGCCGGGGCCCCAAAAAGCCATCACCCCACCTACCATCTTGTAAGTCTCAGTCTGGTCGGGTTCTTGGAGTGAGCCAGTGCTTCTGTTCCCAAATGCTGAGTGGAGCTTGTCTTCAAAAGCAGCATAGTGGTTACCGAGCAAGTTGCACAGTTCCTCCAGGAAATTTGAAGGGATCTCCATATCGGGTGCTTAATAGCAAACACCAGGTAGAGATGAGGCAGTCTATGATTTTCTAGATGTATACTGTATCTTGTTGAAGAGAATGCTTGCAGTATCTTGCGGAGGAACACTGCTTCCTAACGACAAGGAAAACTAGTGCCCTGTCGGGGGGAGGGTGAGATGGTAGGCCGCAACCTCTAAATTATTCCAGTATGCTTAATATTACATCTGGTCCAGAAATAATGTAATTGTAGGAAAGAACTAGCTTTGCTGAGTACTCTCAATCCAAGATGTAGGAGCGATGGGATGGTAGAGAGAAGATTACATATAGATTTGTGCTAAAAATTGTTGGAGCTGAAAAGTTTGCGACCTATCATGGCCGCCACCCGGAAGTTCCCCCCCTCTTGTTAATATTCTAATAATATTAAAATTATTTTAAATTTATAAGCAAAGGAGGGACTGTCCTGATAGGAAGAGGTACATGAGTCATCTATGTTAAAGTAAAGATATATTTATAATAGAATTCATAAACAATGTATAAACAATATAGGAGGGAGAACATTAAAGTAAAGGGATACACACTATCAAGAATTGTAGTAATCAATACTCTGTTAGTATGATAGATAGTATATACCCTCTGGTGTATTTTGTTTCAGCCTGGAATAGCTTACTCCTTACTCTCCCAGATTGAAGAGTAATCAAACTCAGTATGTAAGGTGGCCCACCTGAGGTATTAAAAGATAACATTGCCACCCTGAATGGGTATTGAGGCCCTTCGGGGCTAAGGTGTCCAATTCATAAATCCAACGGGCTTCTCATTGTAGTAGTATCCTATCCCTGTTGCTGCCTCTTCGTAGAGGGGGTACATGGTCGATTATGGTTAAACTCAAATTCTTGACTGTGTGTCCCTTTTCCAAAAAATGCCTTGCCACCGGCTGTTCTGATTTTCTGTTTTTTTATGGCTATTCTTAAGGCCGATCAATAATTTGCCATACTTGTCCTGGCGTCGTCAATTGTCTTGCCTACATAGTATAAACCACATGAACAACTCAATAAATATACTATGTACTTGGTAGTGCATGTGACGTAATGGCTGATCTTGTATTTTTTAGTTTTGGTTGGATGATGGAAGGAGGTCCCTGCTAGCATGCTGTTGCATGTCGTGCAGCTTAAACATTTGAAGCAACCATTTTTGTTTATTTTTCAAGCCTTGGGATCATAGTTGGATACCTGGTCTGTCTCAAAGTTTCTACCTCGTTTATAAGCCACTCGTGGTTGTGCACAATCCTTGAGTGGTAACTTAGGATCTGTGTGAATTATAGGCCATTCTTTTGTAAGTTCAGAGGTAAGATTCTTTTTGTCAGGAGTGTTTTTGGTGACAAACGTGACTCTTTTCGTTTCTGAGGTACATTTAGATGTATTTTAGGATTTAGCCCCTTTCAATGCCTCATTCAGAATCTTATCCCTATAGCCCCGTTCCCAGAGCCTATCCTTCATTTCCATCAATTGTACCTCTCTTCTGTCTCCATCCGTGTTATTGCGTATAACTCTTTGAAATTGTGCTTTTGGTATATTGGAGATCAAAGGAGGAGAGTGGCAACAAGAGGCATGCAGTATCGTATTACGATCGGTGTCTTTCCTCTAGAGGGTAGTACCTAGTTTACAATACTCTGCAAATACACGAACATCCACAAAGTCAATAGCCATTTTGTTGTGTACCTGTTTGAAACGTATGGTACCAGGCTTGTTGTTTAGAGTATTGATCCATTCTTCAAGACCCTCTGAGCTGCCCCTCCATATCAGAAACAAGTCATCGATATAGCGACAATAGAAGTGTACTGAGGGTTGGTTAAATATATTTCATATTGAGGTTTAAGATTGAGCCATGTACAGGTTGGGGAATGCAGGAGCTCCTCTTGACAGGGCTGGAACATGATCTATGATAATATATCTTAGATCGGAGATGACATGCTTATTTTCCCAAAAAATACCTAGCCACTGGCTTTTCCAAATCCCCATTTTTAATGGCTGATCGGATAGCTGACCGGTGGTTATCCATTCTAGTCTTCAAATTCTCTTGGGTCTTCCCCACATAAAACCTGCCACATGGACAGTGTAACAGGTAAACAATGTATTTTGTTGTGCATGTAACTCTATGCCTAATGTGATACTTTTTATTAGTCCAGAGATGCGTGAAAAATGTGCTCTTGGTTAAACCAACAAAGGTTGTATAATTCTCTTTAAAATCTCCTACTCATTATGGAAATCTGTTCCTTCTGCTTCATCTCTTCAGTATTATTGCGGACCACCCTTTTAAATTGTGTCATGGGTAGGGCACATTTCAAAAATGGTGGATGACAACTGTTCACTTTCAACAATTAATTTCTATCGGTCTCTTTTTGAAACAGGGTGGTATATAACCCATCATTCCCTTTATAAATCCAGAGATTTAAGAAATCTATTTGATCCTTGTGGTAGGTCATTTTGAACTGTACCTGATGGTTAAACTTGTTGAGATTTTCAAACCACTGGATTAACTCGGCTTTACTACCACCCCAGATCTTCAATATATCTCTTAAATTTTTTTTACTTTCGGATCAAAAAACTAATTTGTTTCCTCTGTTTCAAATTGTGCCATAAAGAGATTTGCATAGGATGGGGCCATATTAGACCCCATCGCTGTGCCTGATATTTGCAAGTAGAATTCTCTCTCAAATTTGAAATAATTACAATTTAAAGGGACAGTCTACACCATTTTTTTTCTTATTTAAAAAGATAGATAATCCCTTTATTACCCATTTCCCGTTTTTGCATAACCAACACAGTTATATTAATATACTTTTTACCTCTGTGATTACCTTGTATCTAAGCCTTTGCAGACAGCCTCTTTATCTAAGTGCCTTTGACAGACATACAGTGTAGTCAATCAGTGAAGACTGCTAAATAACTTCACGGGAGTGAGCACAATGTTTATCTATATGACACATGTGAACTAGCACAGTCTAACTGTGAAAAACTTTCAAAATGCTCTGAGCTAGGAGGCGGGTTTCAACTGTTTAGAAATCAGTTTGAGCCTAGCTAGGTTTAGCTTTTCAAAAATACCACCAAGGAAACAAAGAAAATTTGATGATAAAAGTAAATTGGAAAGGGGGGGCGGAGTTAACTACCTATGAGAGCAGACGTGAAGTGTGAGAGCTCCGGGCATTTGGGCATTAAAAAGTGTTATTTTAGCCCTACTACATTGAACTCTTAAGTATAAACCTGCCTGATACTACTCAGTGACAGCTGCCTTGCAACACCGGAGGAAGAATTTGGAGTCTGTTAGACGTTTTTGGGTGTCCATACTGGAGGTTTATCCGCTCATTACCTAGAACCTCAGAGGCCTCTTATCTCTGCTCCGGAGGGTTGGGGATCCACTCCGGAGACTGGACTACTTTAATTTTACAGTTCAGGGGTTGGCTTGACCCTTTCACTTGCTGCCGGGACATTGGGGCCGCAACTCACCCGGCTTAGGCCCGAACCCACTTTGTGATTTGAGGGATCATACTGCCCATCCTACACAGCGACCACAGGAGCTATCGCAACCCTCACTCAACAAACCCCGGCTGCCTAACTCTACATACCGCTGCCCTGTGTACTCACAAAATTTTGGCGCGACGATCCGCCATTTTGCCAGATGCCCTTCTTCCCCGGAGTGGTGCGGCCTAAGTTTGAGCCACGTCAGGGACATACGCGCCAGATTGCTGCTGCATCTCTCTGGTAAGAGACCGGACTGTCTCCTGTGAACTGGCTCACTGCCCACTTGCTGAAAACCACAGAGATCCGACGGACACGCATCACAGAGAGGCTATAGCACTTTTCCAGAGGGTAAGCTCGGGGTGCAAAGAGGGCCTTACAAGAGGGTCGCAAAATCTAAGGTTTACAAGGCGAGAGTATTTACACTGCCCGGAGCCCTTTTGCCCCTCCCGGGGCCTTTTATATCTGATAAATCCAAGGTGGCTTTAGGAATTCTGCCCTATTTATATTTGCATTGTTATCTGGCCGCCACTTGGATAAACAGGACTGTGTTATAATTAGGCGGCAACTGAGCAGGGTCAACTAGCCCACAAGGCTTATCAAGGTCTTAACTACTGAAATCCCACAGGGCCCTTTCATAAAACCAACTAAGCCCACATAGCCCCTATTATACATCAGAACTGTCCTGGAGAGCTCCTCATTTCCCTCAAATAAAGGAGTTGATAAGTGAACGGAGGATAAGTACAATGTGAATATTAAAGTGGTCCATTGGGCCAGGGACCTTTTACAGTGACTCATAGATAGGGATTAATTCTGACCTGAAGTTTATAGTGAATCTAGTCTTCTCCTCTGTCATATTCCTTTTTATAGGGTGACCCAGAAGTTTCCTACACTCTCTTTGGGTGTTTTTTGATATCCAGCCACCTACCCTTGCCCACATTATACAGACGCTACCTATAACATGCCACAGGGGGCCAGGCGGAAAGCCGCTAACCCTAGTGAATATAGAAAGTCGGTGGCTGACCATTTCAGATCGAAATCGGGGGTAGACAAGGCCTCAGACAGCGCTACTACCTCTCAACATCACACGGAAACAAGTACTAGTGGGGAGTGTGACTCTCATCTGCTAAACATCATGGCAGAGTCTGCAGCTTCAGATATAGTATCCACACTTACTGAAAGGTTAAACTCCCTCCAAGACACCCTTACTAGGGCCATTAAAAACTATGCAGCAGATTTACCTAAGGACATTGGTGCTATTAGTGAGCGCATTTATAGGTGGGGGTACCCTACTAAACTCCTCATCCACAGAGATGGTCGTCTTTATACGGCCGATACCCCAGATAAAGGTCACCTTCTACTCAATGGCTGGATTACACACAATACTCAGGATTCAAGAGAAGGCCCTCTTACACAAAAAGATCCCATGCGGCCATCTTCATCATCTTCAATTTTGAGGCCTTCTGTATTGGAATGGGGCTCTCTCCCACAACGATCCATCCCTGCCAAAAGACATAATTTCGCTATGGGCCCAACTGTACTCACACAAGGAGAAGATGTGTCAGAAGTCAATTACTGATGAGTATTACTAAACTTGTTTGTTGGTCTTAATTATTTTTTCTTTCCCTCCTATTTTTACAGGTTTGATATACATGATCTGTACTGACGTATAACTAGTTTATGTGGTTAAGGCGCTTCTCATGTTTGTACCTTCTAAATGGGATGTAGCAATGTCCCTGTGTTAAAAATGTTCTTGAAGTATTGCTATGTACAGTTACATGTTGATGTTTCTATGCTTAGTTAAGTTCTTTTTTTTTTTTTAAGGCTACTTTATTCTGGGCCCCAACACTGTTTTATATGCCGTTATTTTTATGTATTGCTAAGCTTGCTCCCTACAGGTTTGTTGTCCAGGAACGAAATAAGTATACATTTAATTTACTTGGCTGGCGAACACCTCTGGACTTTATCTTTCCAAACAGACTCTAAGTATATCATTGGGGTTCAGATTGCTCCTGCAGCCTGGATGATTGCAGTAATATGTTCAAACTTATATGTTTAACTACACCACTTTCTTGAGTCTCATATCCTGCTATCTTATATTGCTGTACTTAGATTTATAAGAATGTTTTGCTAAAGTTGTACATTTTTCAACTATATTTAAGTGATTATATAACTTGGGCAGAGTGAAGCCCTGTTTGGGTTTAATATGGCTAGTATTTAGCTGAATGTCTATCTTAGTTTAGATAACACTATACTTTATTATAAAATATAGTTAAGGGAGCTGATTAGGTGAATACTATGTGTGAGGCCTATCTTATTAGATCTTCACTATTCCCAGGAATTGGAGGGTTAAATGCTCCTGCGGATGATAACTTTCTCACCAACCCACCTTACTATAATGGATGAGGTCAATTATATTGTAATATTAGATAATAGTTTCCCTATCTTAGGATAATTTAGATTGTCCCTGGCCCGGACTGTTGCTCCATTTGCTGAATTCTTTCAGCAGGCTACGTGCCTACCTTCCCCCCCCCCCCCCCCCCCGGGTAAAACCACAGTTTACCGAAAGTAAACAAGTGAACGCAGATTCCTTAGACTTATTCCCTTTTTTTTTTCATCGTCTTAAATTTAACGTGCTGGCCTCTGAACTCGTAACTATTTTAATTTTAGCCTTTAGCTGAGGTATATTTTGTCTCCCTGGCCTTTTTTCTTGGCCTCCTCTTATTCTGACTCTTACTCTAACTAGTGTAACCTTCCTCCTCCTATATTTCTCCCTTACTCCCTTCCCCTCTTGTGTTCTCTTTTTTTTTTTTACCATGAAGACACTATCTAAACTTCGTTTTGTGACCTTAAAAGTAAAAGGTCTAAATATACCAACTAAAAGAAGCTTGTCTCACAACTTTTTTAAGAAACTTCGCAGCGATGTGGTCTTCCTTCAGGAGACACATTGGGCGGCAGACAAACTCCCAAAAAATAAAGTTTTTGCAATATCCAATGGTCTTCCATTCTCTCCATCAGGATAAAAGCAGAGGAGTATCTATCTTAATAAACAAAACAGTGGCCTTTCATCAAATACATGTCGAGAGCGATCCTGAGGGCAGATTTCTGATACTGATTTGTAAAATAAATAATCTTATCTATACTCTAGTCAATATATATGCCCCTAACCAAGGTCAAACAGTATTTCTTTGTAAAGTTCTGCATCTAGCCGAGAGGCTGAAACAAGGGACGCTAGCATTTGGGGGGGGGATTTTAATATGGTATGGGATCCTTTGGTTGATAGACAGCTCCTGAGTGGCAAAGGCTTAGATAGGTTTTCTAAAAACACATCTTCCAAGTTTCGCAATCTTATACATCAGTTTTCATTGTACAATGTCTGGAGATCATGCCATCCCAACTCGAGAGATTACTCTTTCTTTTCGACCCCCCATAGGTCTTATTCCCGATTAGACCATTTCTTTGTCGATTCCTGGACTATGAATAAGATCTCAGAGTCCCAGATACACAGCTGCCCCTGGTCAGACCATGATGCGGTATCCTTCTTGTTAAGTGAAGGAAGCTGTACATCAAATAGACCGTCATGGAAATTTCCTAAGTCCCTTTGGGATGATAAAACCTTTCTGCAAGCTGCCTTAAAAGCGTTTGTACGAGGCTTCTGTATAGCCACAATGGCAGCTCAGAGGAAAAAATGGGGTGCCCCATTAGGAAAATTAGTATGCGATCTTAGAATAAAAGAAAAATTAAACAAACAATTGAGTTGTCCGCTGATATTTTATATCTAAAGGACCAGATTAAGACCTTGGAAATAGAAAGAATCAAAAAGGCAGTTTCAAAATTCAAACTTACTATGTATTATAAGAGCAACAAAGCGGATTCTTTACTAGAAAAGAAACTCAAAAATCATACAGCAGCCTCAAGGATTTCTTATCTTAGCCACAATGGTCATAAGGTATACGCGCCGGACGACATCGGCAAATCTTTTGCTGAGTTTTACGAGACTCTCTACAATATTGAAAAAGCTGAGAAACTAGGTATGGCATCAGTTAATGATATATCTGCCTTCCTGCAAAAAACTAAATTTACCTTCGCTGTCTGAAGCAGATGGCAACAAATTAATTGAACCTTTTTCTATATCTGAAATTAGAGAGGCGATCAAGCAAATAAAAAATAATAAATTACCGGGCCCGGACGGGTTTACTGGTCAGTTCTACAAAAAATTAAACCCTAACCTACAGCAAATACTATGCCAGGTCTTTAATGAGGTAAAATCGGAGGGCCACATTCTCATGGAGAACTTAGAAGCCACTATTATTGCAATACCCAAGCCTGGGAAAGACCCCTCTCTATGTTCTAATTTTAGGCCCATATCCCTACTCAACGTAGACACCAAATTATATTCTAAATTAATAGCAGATAGAGTGGCACACTTGCTCCCCTCCCGGATTAAGGTTGACCAGGTCGGCTTTATTCCGGGCCGACAAGGCCCTGATAATACTCGGAGATTATTAAATATTTTCACAGAGGCAAAAAAATCTAATATACCCCTGATGGCCCTGTCATTAGACGACGAGAAGGCATTTGATAGGGTCAGATGGGAATACTTATGGGAAGTGTTGAGGGTCTTTGGATTCCCACGGCACGCAATTGACATGATTAAGGTACTATACTCTAATCCACGTGCTAGGGTGAGAGGCATGGGTTTTTGTTCCCCAGAAATTAGTATTTCCAACGGCACTAGACAGGGTTGCCCACTGTCCCCTTTAATATTCGCCCTAGCAATGGAACCATTGGCACAGGCCATACGAGATTCGCCACAAATTAGAGGTGCCCCCTTCGGTGATAGGGAGGAAAAAATCGTGCTATATGCAGATGATGTCACAATTCTTCTTAACGACCCCATTTCCTCGATTAATTCGGTCTTCTTACTGTTGGAACAATTTGGCAGGCTTAGTTTTTATAAAATTAATGTAACCAAAAACCGAGGCATATTGTATTAATATTCCTGAAGAACAGTTTAATGTTCTACAGAGTAGATATGACTTTCAATGGTCTAACTCTTCCCTTACACACCTTGGTATAAAGCTTATAAAGATTAAACTCAACTTCGATGCATTACTAACAGAATTACAATCTTTAATTCACAGATGGGACTTTAAAGAGATATCTTGGTTAGGACGCGTGGCCACTATCAAGATGTCTCTACTCCCAAAGGCCTTATATATCTTTAGATGTATCCCATTGAATATTCCACATAACATACTTCAACAGATACACCAGATATTTACTAAATATGTCTGGGAGGGTAAAGCACCTAGGATTGGGCATAAGATTATGCAAAGAGAATATGTTAGAGGGGGAGTATCCTTCCCAAATATTTTTTTGTACTATGAAGCAACGAGGCTCTCCCATATATCAGCCTGGGGCCCAAGTGCAGAACAACCGTGCTGGTATGGTTTAGAGGAGATGTCTATACCTCGAAGCCTAAGTCTGTCGGATGTCATTTGGGTTCCCAGTTATAAGTCTATAACTAAACAAATTGCAAACCCTATTGTCCAGCAAAACATCTGTTTATGGCACGGTCTCCGACATCATTCAGAGATTGCTCCGCACCCCTCCCCAATACACCAGATGAGAGGCTTGATCTGGAATCTACCCAATATCCATGCAGAATTCTGAGATACTGGACAAAGTACGGTGTCCGAACACTTCTACTCCAATAGTGCTATGATGTCTGTTTCGCAAATCATTAATTCAATTAATGACCCCCCCCCCGTTGGCTGAGATTCGAATGCTATAGGTTACTAAGCTTGCTAAAATCATGGGATTTCCCTAAACTAAATCCCAGACAGCTTTCTAAATGGGAGCATAGATGGCGAAGTGGATTGGGGGGTTACAAGCCACTTACTTTTCATTATGGAGCTCTCCTCCATGATCAGTCTCAGGGACTTCCTTGGCAGATTAAATCTTGGTGCAGAGACTTAAATTCGACACTTACTGAACTTGATATTGGCAAGGCTATAACTCTAACAAAGAAGACACTACACTGTGTGACTATCTTTGAAGGCTATATCAAACTACTACTGAAATGGTATAGGGTCCCCACTAAATTGTCCAAGATGTTTGCGGGAGCGTCTCCATTATGTTGGCGACAATGTGGAGAGGAAGGCTCTGACCTCCACATATGGTGGATGTGCCCGAAGCTGGTGTCTCTCTGGCGAGATGTTGAGATTTTGCTCAACTCCATGAATCTGACTGTAACTCTGACCCCTCAATGTATTGTCTTTCATGTGTTTGATGGTGGGCTACCTAAACACAATAAACAATTGCTGATATACATTATTTCTGCTACCAAACTGTGTATTGCTAGAGCTTGGAAGCAAATAGAGCCACCCTCGTTGACTGCTGTTTGTGAAGTGGTGCAATTTTTGACGACAATGGAAAAATCTGTATATAGTTCACTTGATCGAATGGACGATTATTGGGAGATATGGTCCGATTGGATACAAATTTAGTGATAAGTGGAGAGGAGTATGTGGAGATAAGAGCTCTCTGTATATATATTTAATTTTTTTTTTTTTTCTCTCTCTTACCCTCCCTCTCTTTGTCTTCTTCTTCTCTCCTTTTTTCTGGTTACCTTTCTATGCCGTAGACCAGGGAGGTATAGTTGCGACTCGTTAAGTCAGCATGATCTTTCTTTTCAAGTTTATGCATATAATAACATCCCCCAGCTCCCCCATGATGGGGGCTGAAAGTCACAAAAAAAAAAAAAAAATGAGGGTTTGATAGTCCCTAAATTTGGGTTAACAGGAGCAGTGTCTCTGATATTATTTACTCTAGTTCTGTTTAAGATGTTGCCTTACTGTAGTGGCAACTTCCTACCATATGTGATACACAACACATGTTTTTTCTTTGTTGTTTTTTTTATATTGGACTTGTACTATTTTGTTGATGTATGTCAGATGCATTGTCCCTGATTTGTGTTTTTCTTTTTCCCTCAATAAAAAACTTTGTTTCAAAAAAAAAAAAAAAAAAGTAAATTGGAAAGTTGTTTAAAATTGCATGCCCTATCCGAATCATGAAAGTTTAGTTTTGACTTTACTGTCCCTTTAAGCAGAAATTCAGATATTGCATTAGCTCATCAATCGGAGGGCCAATGTAGGGGTATTTTAAAAGTTGATGGTGAACAGCAGAAATGAATCCCAGTGGATTTTCAATCTGGGTACACTTTATCCTAAGGGACTGAATACAAATTTGGATTTCCATTGTTTTTTGTAATAGGTGAATGACACTATGCCAAATCTATGTTATAATCATGTTAATCTGTGTGATCAATTAGTTTATAAGGGGTGACTATTAGTCCATAGGAGTCATGATATGTAATGTGAGTATGAAGCAGTAGTTGCTATGGTGAAATTATGCTTAACATGTTGGTTGCTATGCAGGTGCACATAACTGAGGGCGTTTAGTTTTTCTTTTAGCAAATTGTCCCCATTGAATTAAGAATTACTTGAGTAGAATAACCCCCATCTTTAAGCCGTTGGGGAAGGAGATCGACATGATGTTTAAAATTATATGAATCATTGCAATTCCTCTCGCATGTCATAAATTGACCTTTTGCCACAGAAAAAGGTATATGTTTGGGATGATAGCTATCCACAGGTAATAAACTGTTTCTTGAAATTGGTTTTATGTAAACCGTAGATGTTAAAGAACCTCTCAAACTTAAAGGGACAGTCAAGTCCAAAAATACCTTTCATTTTTCAAATAGGGCATGTAATTGTAAACAACTTTCCAATTTACTTTTATCAACAATTTTGCTTTGTTCTCTTGGTATTCTAGTTGAAAGCAAACCTAGGGAGGCACATATGATAATTTCTAAGCCCTTGAAGGCCACCTCTATTTTATTTACTTTTCACAGCAGGGGAGAGCAAGCTCATGTAAGCCATATAGATAGCATTGTGATCACGCCCGTGGCTAGTGGCAGACACTGCACTAATTGGCTAAAATGCAAGTCAATAGATAATAACTAAAAGTCATGTGATTAGGGGCGGTCAGAAGATGCTTAGATACAAGTTAGTCACAGAAGTAAAAAGTGTATTAATATAACAGTGTTGGTTTTGCAAAAAACTCGAGAATGGGTAATAAAGGGATTATCTATCTTTTTAAACAACAAAAATTCTGGTGTTGACTGTCCCTTTAAAGCAAGAAAGTGTATTAAAGATTTATCAGATTTGTAAGTGAATTGGATACCCAAATCATTATCAATCATTGAATTAAAGTGAAAGTCAATCCTAGCATTTTGCAAGCGCTAGGATTGACAATTGAAACAAATAAAGGGGACTTTCATTCATGAAGTATAATATACTTCATGTAGAAAGTGCCTTTATTTGTTTCAATTGATCGCTGTTCTAAGCTGCTACAGCAGCCCATGGCTAAAAAAAATTTTTTCTAAGAGGTGGTGTTTTTACCTCTCAGTCAATAGCCGTGCGGTAAATCCGGCTCCCATGGGCGCCACGCCTGATTTACCACATGGCTATTGGCTAAGAGGTGAAAACGTCACCTCTTAGCAAAAATTTTTTTTTAGCCATGGGCTGCCATAGCAGCTAAGAACAGCGATCGATTGAAACAAATAAAGGAGCTTTCTACATTAAGTATCTTATATTGTTTTAATAGTCAATCCTAGCGTTTGTAAAATGCTATTATTGACTTTCACTTTAAATAAATACTTCCTGACCATATCAGAAGCAAATCATCAATAAAACAATGGTAAAATAAAATCACATTTCTAAAAGGGTTTCTATCTGCATAGACATGGCACAGTTCCCACCAATCAATAAAAAGTTTGGTGTATGTGGGTGCAAATTTTAAATAATTGTGGGACAACAAAAATCGCGTAACCTGAAGTACAAAAGAATGAAATGTTCACTATAATTTTCAGAAAATATTTGATAGCTTGTATACCCTTTTGGTGTGGGATAGACAAGTACAGGGCCACCACATCAATGGGTAAACATCCTGGGTTACTTGTGCATTTAATAGTATCAAAACATGTTTTGAATCTCTGATGTAAATGAACAAATTCATCACAAGCGGCTGTAATAAATCATCCAGCCACTCTGATAAATATTCCAACATGGATCCAATCCCGCTCACTATTGGTCTGCCTTGTACGTTGTGTAGTGACTTGTGCACCAAAGGGAGGTGATGAAAAATTGTGGTGACAGGATGTTCGACAAAACAAAAGTTGTCAGTGAAAAGTAGGGGTGGGATCATGTTTCAGCATACTGTAATTATCAGAGTCCCATAACTGTCTCAAGGCCTTATCAATATACTAGGCTCTTTCTATTATCACTATAGATCACTATAGATTCCCCCTCGCCCACCTGTTTAATGACTAGATTTTCTGGAGTTCTCAGATTTTCCATAGCTTGGCACTTTTTTCAACTCAAATATGTGACGTGAGAGTTAGGCTTATCATAATTTTTAGAGGTGACACTGGGACCACCTGGTGCGGTGTCAGTGGGGGTGTGGTCAAGGGCATGCTCATCACTGGTCCTGTTAAAGTAGTAGCTTTTATGTGCGTAATGTTTCGTGGATACTCTACCCTTCCTCAGTCAAACAACAAGTGAATCTCACAGTTTAAACAGACCATAAAACCACCCCCTTGTGAAAAAGGCACCATTACGTTGTCATGGCAACCCATACACAACATGAGCAAATAAATCATTCATCTAAATCTCAGATTCTAAATAATGCCAAACATCAAGCATAATTATCAATTTAATAAAATAGTGAAAAGCGAATACACCACACAATTTAATATCTGCAGTGTAATATGTGTTTTATGTGTCTAATTAAGGAACAGAACTGGATACTAATAAGGCATAAATGCAACATTGGATAAAAAAAGTCAAAAAGAAACAAATACCTGATAAAGCTGTTTAAGAGGCTAAACTATACCATAATGCAAAAAGATTACAGCCGAAATGCTATCCTGCATGAAGTAAAGCAAGATCCACGCCAAAAATCCTGCCTGACTGCACTTCCTGGTCATACCCACTTGATTCCCCTAAATGTGCATCACCGGTGATGTCACCAGGGGTCGGGGGGTGTTAAATTTCTATAAAAATAAACAAAGTAGTACTAAAAAATTAATAAACCCTATGCTGCTAACTCAGTCTGTATTACTCAATGTGAACTTTAAAGGGCACAAACGTTAAGCTATGCAGGGCTGTATATGTAACAAAGTATCGGCATCCAACTATGCTGAAAAGCCACAGACTCACAGTCAGGTCATTTTGAATAATTCGAAACACGGAGTTGGCAACCCTACTGGGACAGAATGAACAAATGAGTGGTACACTGGGACAGCGCCTCCAAACAGGGACAATCCCAGTCAAACTGGGACTTCTGGTAAGCCTAGTGAGAGTTGTACAAGATCAGCTTCAAGTCTCATCGAAAGGCTCAAAAATGTTACCCCTGCTCTGAATAGGGTAAAAGGAAGACAGCCTTTTAAAGGACCTTCTATAAGAGAATGTATTTCCTAATGTGCTATTTAAAGGGACAGTCTAGTCAAAATTAAACTTTCATGATTCAGATAGGGCATGTCATTTTAAACAACTTTCCAATTTACTTCTATTATCTAATTTGCTCAATTCTTTAGATATCATTTGTTGAAGAAATAGCAATGCACATGTGTGAGCCAATCACACAAGGCCTCTATGTGCAGCAAGCAATAAGCAGCTACTGAGCAAATCTAGATATGCTTTTCAGCAAGAGATATCAAGAGAATGAAGCAAATTAGATAATAGAAGTCAATTACAAACTTGTTTAAAATGGCATGCTCTTTCTAAATCACAAAAGAAAAAATGTGGGTTTCATGTCCCTTTAAACTCTCTTATAGTTCTTTAAAGGTCCATAATAAACAACCTAAATTTTGCTAGCGAGCACGCAATATCATGCTGTCAGAGTAAGAAGGGGATTGCCGACTGACCCGCTAGCAGAGGAACTGGTTTTTATTATAGAATTATTAACTTAAAATGAGGGTTAAGCAATTTTTCTATCTAGTATTCTTTTCATCTTGCAACAGCACGTTGGAGAAAATGACGCGCTAGCAGAGCTGGTATATACATTGCTAATGGAAATCAGTTCCTCTGCTAGCGTGTCAGTCGGCATTCCTCTTAGACTTTGCTTGCAATTATGTCACCGTCAGTCTTAAATTAACCGTGAAGTCCATTAACCTACTAAGTAAACAAGGCAGGTAATAAAACTCCTTTTATGCAGATCCCTATCAGCTTTGCCTGACGCTTCAAAGGTTGCTATAGCAACCATTGCTGATCATCTCACTCGTGAGCTCACACAGAGGGTCTGCATCGGCTTTTGAGTGACACTTTGCAGCCTGCACTTCCTTGCAGAAGCTGTGAGGAGGTAGATGAAGGCTGTAATGCGCTGGCTCAGACTTCCATATCGGTCGTACGACCTGGAGCACAATTGGAAGCAGAATCATCAGTGATTTCAATGGGCAGTGGAAGTGACATAAATTTGTAAGACTAATATCTTTACAACAGTGAAATACATTTAATAGGTATATATTGATGGAATTTGATGCACACACTAAACTTTTTATTAACCCTTTCATTAAAAATGACTATAATGGCCCTTTATGTTCTTTAAGTGTAAGCAGATCACATGACTCATGAAAGGACAGATTCTTATGTGCTATGTTCTCAGCACCTTCGGCTACATGCTCACTCATAACTGAAGACTCGCCAGAAACACGGGCCCACAAGCTCCATACGGAGCTTGATAAATGGGCCTCTAATGGCCTCTATATACATACAAACTCTAATGTTCTCTGTGTAGTCAGGATTAGAACATTCAGTTGTGTGCTGTTACCTTGTGTCTGATGTGTCTTGCACATATCATGAATACTCTGCAGCAGGAACTTTAGATAAACTTTTATTCAGCTACAACCACATGACTTCTTTACTAACAGGTTCCTCAGTAAAACTAAACATGGCTTCTGATGATGTCACAGAGAACCAGACACACCCAGAGGGTGTGGTGAGCTGAGCTTAAAGCTGCAGCACTTCTAACATATAATGATGAGACAATGTTAGTGCAAAGTAAAAAGCTGCAGTAATCTTAATATATATATATATATATATATATATATATATATATATATATATATATAATATATACATTTATACACATATATGTACATACACACACAAACATCCTGTCACATCCACCTATCCCTTTAAGAAATGTCTCCTACCTTCCCATCATCCTCTACTTAAGGAGGGGCTTTAGATCCAAACAATTGCTTGATGTTTGCAAATTGCATGGAATCTTTCTCCCTGTTTGTGGACTAAGATATTAACTTCCTAGCAAATCTACATCAGAGATATTTCTCCTTGTTCATTTCACAAGCTTCTCTCCAGATTGGGACACGAGTATAACACATGAAAGAGGACTCACTTTCATCTAGCTACAATTGTTATAAATCAACAGCGCAACACAGCCGCAGCTGTAACGGACATCGCTCCCTTCAGGCTGACGTCATCCTTTTCTGGATTCAGTGTGTGTCTTCGCTACACGCGCAGCTCACTGCACGCAGCTTCGGCTCTCTCAATAGAAGGAAAACAAGCAGTTGTTACTTACCGATCTGATACATTTGTATCACTTGGAAACCACCTAAGCCCGCTGTACTTTGGATTCCAACCGCAAGTATAATCTTTGCCTACTCTCTATCAAGAACTGATCTAAGCATATAACACTGTCACTAATAGTAACTAATACTAAATAACTAATCCAGTTTTAACAATTGTGCTTGTTACTTATCCGCTTGCCTCAACCAACATCTGCTTAATTAATTATTTGTGACTGATATTTGTTATCTCTATATAACTCCAAGTGGTTTCCAATATAATTACTTGAGAGTTTCTGTCTGCCTCAATCTCTAACTAAATCTCTGATACTCTTATATGGTACCTGTCTCATAAAACCTATTGAGTGCTGGTTATATAAGATTACCTACACTAACACATTTTCTAAGATAGAAACTTCTTAGGGATATTGCACATCCTATATAATAAATGGCAAGTATGTTTGTCAGATGCAGTCATGCGCAGTAGAGACTGCATGTGACAAACATACCTGGCCGTTTGGATCCTGACACTCAGCACAGAGCAAGGCTGAAGCGGAGTGTCAGGGAGCGTGGCCGACGGGAGCGTTGCGATGGGGGTGTGGCCGGGCATCGCGAGGGGTGTAGCCGGGAGCAGCAAGGTGCGTGGCCGGGCGTGGCAAGGGGCGTGACCGGTGGGTGTCGTCACGATGGGGCGTGGTCGGGCGGTGTGTCGCGATGGGGGCGTGGCCAGAGAGGCAAAGGCTTTCAATTAAGACAGAGCCGGAGAAGGGCCAAAGAGGGGGGGAGAGAGCCAAAAGGGGGGGGGGGAGGAGAGAGCCAAAGGGGGGGGAGGAGAGAGCCAAAGGGGGGGGAGGAGAGAGCCAAAGGGGGGAGAGAGAGAGCCAAAGAGGAGAGAGAGCCAAAGAGGGGGGAGAGAGAGCCAAAGAGGGGGAGAGAGAGAGCCAAAGAGGGGGGGAGAGAGCCAAAGAGGGGGGGGGGAGAGCCAAAGAGGGGGAGAGAACAAAAGAGGGGGCAGAGAACAAAAGAGGGGAGAGAGAGAGCAAAAGAGGGGTGAGAGAGAGCAAAAGAGAGGGGGAGAGAAAGCAAAAGAGAGAGGGGAAGAGAGAGCAAAAGAGAGGGGGGAGAGAGCAAGGGGTGGGACCACTGTACTGCAAAAAATGGCCCGTGTACACGGGCTTTAGTACTAGTATATATATAAATAAACACACATACATACATGTGTATATAAGTATGTATACACATATATAAATATACATGTCTATACACATATATGCACACACACACACATACATATATTTAGACAAGCACATATATATATATATATATATATATATATATATACATTCCATTCAAACACCTTGCCATATACCATATACCTTCTAACCCTTCTAACCCTGATCAAAAGTGCTACGAGGTGGCAACATATTTCAAGGGATCCACCGCTATGTTGAGCGATTCCTGTTGAAATAATCTAAGCTCCCGACATAGCGGCTAACAGGCAGCATCGCCAAGAGGCATTTACTATACATGCTATTGGTCAGCGATGCTGGCTACAGATAACACTCAGCATCACCACCCATATTGGCGATATATAGTAAAAAGAACTGCCATGCCTAACCACTAATCCTAATACCGCTAAAGCGAAGTACCCCACAATTGCAAACTAACACTACACTAATAAATATCTAATCCACCAAATACCCACCACAAGTATGTATCCTATTAACCCCTAAACCGCCACATACCCACTGCAAGTACCTATCCCATTAACCCCTATAAACCACATACCCACCGCAAGTACCCATCTTAACTATTAACCCCTATACTGCCACATACCCACTGCAAGTACCCATCTAAATGATTGAGCCCTATACCACCACATACCCACTGCAAGTGCATATCCTATTAACCCCTAAACAGCCAAATACCCACTGCAAGTACCCATCTAAAATATTAAACCCTATACCACCACATACCCACCTCAAGTATCCATCTTAATTATTAGCCCCATACCACCACATAACCACTGCATGTACCCATCTAAACTATTAACCCCTGTACCGCCACATACCCACCGCAAGTACCTATCCTATTAACCCCTATACTGCTACATACCCACCACAAGTACCCATCTAAACTATTAACCCCTATGCCACCACATACTCACCCATCTAAACTATTAAAGGGACACTCAGGTTAAATTAAATATTCATGATTCAGATACAGCATGTAATTTTAAACAACTTTCCAATTTACTTCCATTACAAAAAATGTGCACAGTCTTTTATATTTACAATTTTTGAGTCACCAGATCCTACTGAGCATGTGCAAGAACTATACGTATATGCATTTGTGATTGGCTGATGGCTGTCACATGGTACAAATATACATAACTTTGAAATTTGTTATAAAAAAATCTACTACTCATTTGAAGTTCAGACTAAGTGCTATTGCATTGTCTTGTTATCTTGCATTTGTTGATTATGCAAATCTAATGTGTTGACTGGTCCTTTAACCCCTACATCACCACATACCCACCGCAAGTACCTATTCTTTAAATTTGCAAAAGAGGAATGTTACATTTAGCTAACATACAGTGGGTATTGAAAAGAAACACCCCTCTTGAAAATAATCACATTTTGTTGCTTTGCAGCCTGAAATAATGACAGACACAGTTTTTGTTTAACCAGTTGTAATTACTCAGGGCAACTTATAACATCGAAGTGAAAGATATAACACCAACATGTTAGGCAAAATAAAGACAATTCAAAAACAGAATTGCTGAGTTGCAAAAAGGATCACCCTCTCCTAAAATTACTTGTAAACTCAACCAGGTGTAGCTAATCACCTTCTCAGCGGCACACGCAAAGCCATTTGACTTTCAACTGTGATCAGCTTTGGGCATATTGATTAGCTCAGCATGAAAATAGCTTTCCTGGAACATCTCAGTCCCTGGTAGTCTAACTGAAGCAAACAATCAACTATGGGTGACAAGGCACTGTCAAAAGATCTCCGGGATAATGTTGTGGACAGGCACAAGTCAGGGGATGGATACAAGAAAATATCAAAAGCTTTATCAATGCCTAGAAGCACAGTGACGTCTATTATTAAGAAGTTGAAGGCATTTGGTACAACACAGACCCTCTCTGAATCAGGACGTCGCTCCAAACTGGATGAAAGGGTCAGGAGGAAAATGGTCAGAGAGGCTACCAAGAGCCCCACATCAACTCTGAAGCAGTTGCAGGAATTGAAGAGTGGTCATTGTGTGCCTGTGACAACTATATCACAAATCCTCCACAAATGTGGCTTGTATGGGAGGGTTGCAAGAAAAAAGCCACTCCTCAAGAAAGGCCAAATGCAGTCACCACTGAGTTTTGCCATAACATACTTAGGAGATTCTGAGGCCACATGGAAAACGGTGTTATGGTCAAATGAGACTAAAATTGAATTATTTGGCCTCAACACCAAACGATATGTCTGGAGGAAATCCAATACAGCTCACCATCCAAATAACACCATACCTACTGTACAGTAAAGCATGAGGGTGGTAATATCCTGTCATGGGGGTGTTTCTCTGCAGCAGGCACTGGAGCACTTGTCAGGATAGAAGCAATAATGGATGGGGCAAAATACCGTCAAATTCTTGAGGAAAATCAGCTGCAATCTGCCAGGAAGTTGTCAATAGAAAGAAGGTTTACCTTCCAACATGACAATGACCCAAAGCACACAGCAAAAATGACCACACAGTGGTTGAAGGAGAAAAAGGTGAATGTCCTTGCATGGCCTAGTCAGAGCCCAGACTTAAACCCCATTGAATATCTGTGGCATGACTTGAATACTGCAGTCCACAAACGGTCACCATCAAATGTAACGGGACTGGAGCAGTTATGCAAAGAAGAGTGGGTAAATATTGCACAGTCTAGATGTGCAAAGTTAGTAAAGACATATCCCAACAGATTAAAGGCTGTAATTAAAGCAAAATGTGGTTCAACAAAATACGGACACAAGAGGGTGATCCTTTTTGCAACTCAGTGATTCTGTTTTTGAATTGTCATTATTTTTGCCTGACATGTTGGTGTTATCTTTCATTTGGATGTTATAAGTTGCACTGAGTAAATACAACTGGATAAACAAAAACTGTGACTCTCTATTATTCAGGCTGCAAAGCAACAAAATGTGATTATTTTCAAGGGGGTGATTATTTTCAATACCCACTGTACAGGGACTTTAAAAAATCTGGACATTTAAGTGTCTAGTATTTTTGTGATGGTTTTACTGGACAGCCTGCTAAAATATTGGACTGTCCGGGTGAATACTGGACACCTGGCAACCCTAGCTGTGGGTGGGGTTGGGTGTGTCATAGGTGGGTTTAGGAGGAGCAGAGAAGTATGATGGGTGGGACTAGGGTAATCCCTGGAAACATATATGCTAATGAACTAAGCAGAAATAAGCTATAAAGAACAATGCATTACATTAGATTGGAATTTCACCAAACTAAGATGTAGCCTAATTATTCCTAAACCTAAATACTATAAATCACATTAAGGATTTAGGTTTATAATTTTATAAGGGAAATGTCACCATTAAAAATGCCATCTGAAGATTGCTGTCCTTTCTAATGTCTACATTAGCTTAAAAGAATATTCACAGCATGCTTTGTTGGTGTGGAAGGCTGCTGAACTCTGGAAGATGGGGATTGTTGCTGGACAGGAGTACCACTATAACATAACAACATATATTCCAAATACTTTCATAAAGCTGTTCATCTGGTAAAACATTGAAGTTGTCCACATTCTGAGTAAGGTAATTGCTGAAGTCATATAGGCTTGTGGCAGTTCCCTGAGCAGTGTTTGAATGCAGATGAATGGAGCGTATCTAGATATGTTTGGGCACTCATGCACAGTATAAGCTCTCAGTGAAACTCACATTCATTTATATTTTAACCATTATTCAATATTTGTGTCTGGGTATCCAGGATTAAGAAGGCTGAGGGGGTTGTTACCGTTTTGGTGGAGTTGAGGGTTGATAGTGGGCAGGATCATGTTTAGACAGTGGGCATATTTGGACAGTTTATGGACATGTCTGTGGGGCTTGTGGGCGGGGCTATGGGAAATCCAGCAAATTAGGACATATGGTTGTCTCAGAGAGACATTGGGACAGAGCTCAGAATGAAGGATTGTCTCCCTCAAAACGGGATAATTTGGAGGTCTGCATTATGGCTCTTTTAAAAATCAATTAAAATGTATGCATAGAAAGTGAAAGAATTATGACAAAATAACTAGAATAAAAATGTATTAGTTAGGCTATTTAATTTCACAGATTTTGCATTTTGACAATTTTTCTTAGCTAGGAAGCTATCAATCTACATCAAACAACTCTCTATTGCTGTACGTTACCACTGATATTACTATGTTTGGGGCATTTTATTTTTTCCCCTCCAGGAAAATGTCTACAGAAACCCATAGTACAGTACTGCAGGCCAGATCTGTCTTGCGGGATGTGGTCTGGCTGTTCCTGCTTTGGTAATTTTCCTTGACTATGACTATGCAGGTGTCAAAAGTAAACGTACCAAGTTTGTGAAAAAAGTTAACAATTTTTTTTTTATATGATCGCATTTGGTGGTGAAATGGTGGCATGAAATATACCAAAATGGGCCTAGATCAATACCTTGGGTTTTCTACTTAAAAAAATATATAGTTTTGACAGGTAAATAAAATTAACCCAGGCTCTTTTTCTGTTTAAATGGAGTTATAGCAAAAATGTTAAAAATTCTTCGGTATTTTGGGCAATTTCTTCTCTGAAACTCCTGGTAGTGAAGGGGTTAAATGACCATATATAACCAGATACTCCAGATATGCTTCAGTTAACTAGCACAGAACATGCATTTTATATTCTTTTATGATTAAGAGTTCCTCAAGTTAATTACACCCAGAAACATTACAAGAACGTTAAGCACCTGACAACGGCAAATAGTAATTAAAGTAAGATGTAATTTGATTCACTGTAGCTCATAAATTAACTCTAACCTACTTAGTAAACTGCTACACATGCATACGGAAAGTAAGATGGGTAAACACAATAGGTGCTGTCATCTATCGTCAAAACACTTAACAGGAACTTGATTCTGTATAGAAAAATACACTACTTCTTTTTTCACACATTATTCTGTACTAAAATACTAGTAAATGAATTATATTTATCTATTTCCATCTCACAATTTACTACAACCTGTAACCTCTGCTTGAAATTATTTGGATTACACAAAGCACTTAGATGTATTCTTCTGTCTTTATTATTTACATGGATTCACTCATCATTTATGTATGTTTGCAATAATTCTTTTTGTGTGACAGGTAGTGAGATACAATCTCTGTAGCATGCAGTGTCCTAAGAAAATAGAGGCATTTGGCCAAGATACCGTGACATCACAAATCTAAGGGATGAATGCTGTTAGACTACTAGACTACTATGGTGATGTAAGATCTACATTTTAATGCAACCTTGTGAATAAAACCATGAACTTTTAACTTTTATTGGAGCCTGGATCGTCCTTGTAATTTTCTCCTTGTATGCGTTAGACATTAAAGGGATATTCCAGCCAATATTAGAATCTACATGGATGCATTTCAGTTTTGAATACAAGTACTGTAGTATTGTAATATATATTTATTAGCAAAAACGCTTCTTTTAAAAGCTATAGCTGTTTCAAATTTGTATTTAAGTATGCACCGTGCACAAGCATTTTAAACACAGCACTTGTTCAGAGAGCCTAAGGTGCTTGTACCATCTGGTAATGACTCAATTTGTTAATTGCTGACATGATACAAACCCCACTGAGGCTCTGAGCAGCTGCAGTATTTAAAATGCTTGTGCACTGAGAATATCTAGCTATGCTTCACATGCACATGCAGAGAAAAATGCTAACACTAAAACAGCAATAACTTTTACTAGAAGCTTCACTGCATGTATATTGCAAATATGTTTCTATTCAAAGATATAATTAATTTAGGTGCATTTAAATTTTGACTGGAATATCCCTTTAAAAATGTTTTGCTCAATCTTTCATAACAATATTTCTCACTCCCAGGCCATAAATATCTCTAACAGGCTGGAAAATGGAAGTTAAAGTGAATGTAAAGTTAAATCGTTTACCTAAAGTGAAACGATAGAAGTTAAAAAAATGAGAGTTTCATTCATGAAATCTTTAGGATATACTTATCTTCAGAGCTATTTCACTATAAACGCTACACGGATAATAGCTGAAGCTCCGGTCGCCATTTTCATCAATTGATTGACAGATGACTCCCCCCACCCCCCGGGGGGCGTTCAGCCCCTTTGCACAAATGTCACTGCCCGGGGGAAACAGCGATTAGTTGATTACAGATGAGTCATCTGTAAATCAATTGAAAATGGCGACCAGAGCTTCAGCTCTTATCCGTCTAGCGTTTATAGTGAAATAGTTTTGAAGATAAGTATCTACTAACGATTTCATGAATTAAACTCTCATTCATTTTTTAACTTCTATCATTTCACTTTAGGTAAACGATTTAACTTTACATTCACTTTAAGTTCTTTTTTGGCTAGAGTGATCAGTAGCCCACTCATTAGGATTAGAGTTGCCACCTTCTCTGGAAAAAAATACTGACTATGCTTACAAGCATACATTTGCAAAAATAATTATACAGCATAAATCAGTAACTAAACCTGCTAGAATGGATTGAAATTAAGCTCAATTCAGATAGAGCGTAGGAGGCCTATTTATCAAAGCGTCAACTGAAAATACGCTTGATTTCTGCGTCGTAATTGTCGCAAGATTGATCCGCTGTAGTTATCAAAGCGTCAAGATCAGCAAATGTTAAAATTTGTGACATAACATACGATCCTGCAATCTCAATCTGACGCAGATTGATGTGAGTTGAAAACCAGCGGAATTGTGTTAATTCGGTCTCCTATTCAATACTATTTGAAGCTCTCACGAAGTTATCAAAAATTCTACATTTAGGCTTGCGTCTTTTCCGACTCACTCAGGGGCGTATTAATGCAAAGGCCAACAAGGCCAGTGCCTAGGGCGGCAGGTTTTGTGGGGCGGCATTTGTCCCAAGTGACTGATATTTGGGCATGCATGGATTTTTTTTAAGTTACCGCAGGATTTCTTTGTTGCGGCATGAGGGTTTATTTGTACATAATAACGGAAGGGATATATTTGGCCAAAGAGACTGCAGTATATTACAGCGTGAGATATAGCGAAGAAATTTATGGTAATTTCTTATATTATAAGTGAAACACAGTCACTCGTCTCTCCGTACTGAGAATGTGTACGCGCGGCAGGCAAGTTGCCGAACTGCCTGGTTGCTAGGAGACAGTTGTTACTATCGAGTATGGACTTTTCCTGTTCTCCAGTGCATCAGCACAGCTCTCGAGCGCGACACTCCCCTAAACAAAGTCAATCCATGACGTGGGAGATTCACGCAGTGAGAGCCGCACACAGGCGACTTTTGCCGGTGGTATAGGATTCAAAACCGAGGACAGTGTCATAAGCTTGCAGTGCTCCAAGATATATACCGGTAGTTATATGATCTGACACTATAGAGCACAGAACGAGTATACACTGTATAAGAGTATACTCCTGTGTGCAGTCTTCGTGCACCTGCTTGATTGGAAATTAAAGGGACATGTATGGTATGTAATTGTATGCAATATCATATATTTGCAGTACCGAAAAGACTGG
>NC_069500.1:806864044-806941544 GCF_027579735.1 Bombina bombina | reverse complement strand
CACTCAAAAGCCTGCCATCCATGGATTCTGTCAGTGTTTTGATCTGTTCAACATCAACATTGCGTGCAGCAGCAACCACAGCCTCCCAGACACTGTTCAGAGAGGTGTACTGTTTTCCCTCCTTCTAAATCTCACATTTGATGATGGACCACAGGTTCTCAATGGGGTTCAGATCAGGTGAACAAGGAGGCCATGTCATTAGATTTTAATGGTAGGACTGGGAGTTGAGCTTGACTCCATCCTCAACCCGAAAAGGCCCCACAAGCTCATCTTTGATGATACCAGCCCAAACCAGTACTCCACCTCCACCTTGCTGGCGTCTGAGTCGGACTGGAGCTCTCTGCCCTTTACCAATCCAGCCACGGGCCCATCCATCTGGCCCATCAAGACTCACTCTCATTTCATCAGTCCATAAAACCTTAGAAAAATCAGTCTTGAGATATTTCTTGGCCCAGTCTTGACGTTTCAGCTTGTGTGTCTTATTCAGTGGTGGTCGTCTTTCAGCCTTTCTTACCTTGGCCATGTCTCTGAGTATTGTACACCTTGTGCTTTTGGGCACTCCAGTGATGTTGCAGCTCTGAAATATGGCCAAACTGTTGTCAAGTGGCATCTTGGCAGCTGCACGCTTGACTTTTCTCAGTTCATGGGCAGTTATTTTGCGCCTTGGTTTTTCCACACGCTTCTTGCGACCCTGTTGACTATTTTGAATGAAACGCTTGATTGTTCGATGATCACGCTTCAGAAGCTTTGCAATTTTAAGAGTGCTGCATCCCTCTGCAAGATATCTCACTATTTTTTACTTTTCTGAGCCTGTCAAGTCCTTCTTTTGACCCATTTTGCCAAAGGAAATGAAGTTGCCTAATAATTATGCACACCTGATATAGGGTGTTGATGTCATTAGACCACACCCCTTCTCATTACAGAGATGCACATCACCTAATATGCTTAATTGGTAGTAGGCTTTCGAGCCTATACAGCTTGGAGTAAGACAACATGCATAAAGAGGATGATGTGGTCAACATACTCATTTGCCTAATAATTCTGCACTCCCTGTATATATATATATATACAGGGAGTGCAGAATTATTAGGCAAATTAGTATTTTGACCACATCATCCTCTTTATGCATGTTGTCTTACTCCAAGCTGTATAGGCTCGAAAGCCTACTACCAATTAAGCATATTAGGTGATGTGCATCTCTGTTATATACAGGGAGTGCAGAATTATTAGGCAAATGAGTAGTTTGACCACATCATCCTCTTTATGCATGTTGTCTTACTCCAAGCTGTATAGGCTCGAAAGCCTACTACCAATTAAGCATATTAGGTGATGTGCATCTCTGTAATGAGAAGGGGTGTGGTCTAATGACATCAACACCCTATATCAGGTGTGCATAATTATTAGGCAACTTCCTTTCCTTTGGCAAAATGGGTCAAAAGAAGGACTTGACAGGCTCAGAAAAGTAAAAAATAGTGAGATATCTTGCAGAGGGATGCAGCACTCTTAAAATTGCAAAGCTTCTGAAGCGTGATCATCGAACAATCAAGCGTTTCATTCAAAATAGTCAACAGGGTCGCAAGAAGCGTGTGGAAAAACCAAGGCGCAAAATAACTGCCCATGAACTGAGAAAAGTCAAGCGTGCAGCTGCCAAGATGCCACTTGCCACCAGTTTGGCCATATTTCAGAGCTGCAACATCACTGGAGTGCCCAAAAGCACAAGGTGTACAATACTCAGAGACATGGCCAAGGTAAGAAAGGCTGAAAGACGACCACCACTGAACAAGACACACAAGCTGAAACGTCAAGACTGGGCCAAGAAATATCTCTAGACTGATTTTTCTAAGGTTTTATGGACTGATGAAATGAGAGTGAGTCTTGATGGGCCAGATGGATGGGCCCGTGGCTGGATTGGTAAAGGGCAGAGAGCTCCAGTCCGACTCAGACGCCAGCAAGGTGGAGGTGGAGTACTGGTTTGGGCTGGTATCATCAAAGATGAGCTTGTGGGGCCTTTTCGGGTTGAGGATGGAGTCAAGCTCAACTCCCAGTCCTACTGCCAGTTTCTGGAAGACACCTTCTTCAAGCAGTGGTACAGGAAGAAGTCTGCATCCTTCAAGAAAAACATGATTTTCATGCAGGACAATGCTCCATCACACGTGTCCAAGTACTCCACAGCGTGGCTGGCAAGAAAGGGTATAAAATAAGAAAATCTAATGACATGGCCTCCTTGTTCACCTAATCTGAACCCCATTGAGAACCTGTGGTCCATCATCAAATGTGAGATTTACAAGGAGGGAAAACAGTACACCTCTCTGAACAGTGTCTGGGAGGCTGTGGTTGCTGCTGCACGCAATGTTAATGGTGAACAGATCAAAACACTGACAGAATCCATGGATCGCAGGCTTTTGAGTGTCCTTGCAAAGAAAGGTGGCTATATTGGTCACTGATTTGTTTTTGTTTTGTTTTTGAATGTCAGAAATGTATATTTGTGAATGTTGAGATGTTATATTTGTTTCACTGGTAAAAATAAATAATTGAAATGGGTATATATTTGTTTTTTGTTAAGTTGCCTAATAATTATGCACAGTAATAGTCACCTGCACACACAGATATCCCCCTAAAATAGCTATAACTAAAAACAAACTAAAAACTACTTCCAAAACTATTCAGCTTTGATATTAATGAGTTTTTTGGGTTCATTGAGAACATGGTTGTTGTTCAATAATAAAATTAATCCTCAAAAATACAACTTGCCTAATAATTCTGCACTCCCTGTATACAGTGCTCAAGAGACATGTTCGCTTTTGAGGCTACCGCAGTATGCTCTCATTGAAAGGAGCTAAACTTTAATAAAGAGAGAGAAGTTAATCCAATAACAGTTTGTTTTTTAAATTGTACATTCTATGTTGTACTTGATGTCACAGGCATTTTAACACTTTACAGCTAGGAAAATGAGATGTAAACTTAAACCCAATAACGACTGCATACAACAAGCTGAAAACTTTAGCAAGCTCAATGTGAAATGTGCAAATTATAATTTTTCCATTACCATAAAATTGAATAAGCGCTACAAAATGGCCCCCACTGCCATAGTTTAGCTAGCACACAAAAAAATCCAACAGTTTTTAACTGATTCTATTTTTTTTCAAAAGCTGGGTAAACAAACAAAAAAACAACAACAAAAAAACAAACAAAATAAAATGTGTACAAGAATGGAGAGATTTGATCTTCAATTATATTAAGGGATTTAATAAGGCTGAGGCTGAAAACTTATTTTCACAGAAAGAAGAATGATAAAACAAGGATTCAACTAGCAGGTTCACAAATAATATTTATAAGCACTACTTAAAGGGATACTAAACCCAATTTTTATCTTTAATGATTCAGATAGAGCATGTAATTTTAACCAACTTTCTAATTTACTCCTATAATTAATTTTTCTTCTTTTTCTTGCTATCTTTATTTAACCCCTTAAGGACCACAGCACTTTTCCATTTTCTGTCCGTTTGGGACCAAGGCTATTTTTACATTTCTGCAGTGTTTGTGTTTAGCTGTAATTTTCCTCTTACTCATTTACTGTACACACACATTTTATATACCGTTTTACTCGCCATTAAATGGACTTTCTAAAGATACAATTATTTTCATCATATCTTATAATTTACTATAAAAAAATTATAAAATATGAGGAAAAAATGGAAAAAAACACTCTTTCTAACTTTGAACCCCAAAATCTGTTACACATCTACAACCACCAAAAAACACCCATGCTAAATAGTTTCTAAATTTTGTCCTGAGTTTAAAAATACCCAATGTTTACATGTTCTTTGCTTTTTTTGCAAGCTATAGGGCAATAAATACAAGTAGCACTTTGCTATTTCCAAACCACTTTTTTTCAAAATTAGTGCTAGTTACATTGGGACACTGATATCTTTCAGGAATACCTGAATATCCCTTGACATGTATATATTTTTTTTTAGAAGACATCCCAAAGTATTGATCTAGGCCCATTTTAGTATATTTGATGCAACCATTTCACTACCAAATGCGATCAAATAAAAAAAATTGTTCACTTTTTCACAAATTGTTTCACTAACTTTAGGTTTCTCACTGAAATTATTTACAAACAACTTGTGCAATTATGGCATAAATGGTTGTAAATGCTTCTCTGGGATCCCCTTTGTTCAGAAATAGCAGACATATATGGCTTTGGCATTGCTTTTTGGTATTTAGAAGGCCGCTAAATGCCACTGCGCACCACACGTGTATTATGCCCAGCATTGAAGGGGTTAATTAGGGAGCTTGTAGGGTTAATTTTAGCTTTAGTATAATGTAGTAGACAACCCAAAGTATTGATCTAGGTCCATTTTGGTATATTTCATGCCACTATTTCACCGCCAAATGCAAACAAATAAAAAAAAAGCGTTACATTTTTCACAATTTTAGGTTTCTCACTGAAATTATTTACAAACAGCTTGTGCAATTATGGCATAAATTGTTGTAAAAGTTTCTCTGGGATCCCCTTTGTTCAGAAATAGCAGACTTATATGGCTTTGGTGTTGCTTTTTGGTAATTAGAAGGCAGCTAAATGCCGTGCGCACCACACGTGTATAATGCCCAGCAGTGAAGGGGTTAATTAGGGAGCTTGTAGGGAGCTTGCAGGGTTAATTTTAGCTTTAGTGTAGGTATCAACCTCCCACATGACACATCACACCCCCTGATCCCTCCCAAACAGCTCTCTTCCCTCCCCCACCCCACAATTGTCCCCGCCATCTTAAGTACTGGCAGTAAGTCTGCCAGTACTAAAATAAGAGTTTTTTGGGGATTTAAAAAAAAACAAAACAATAATAATTCTGCTCTGTAGGATCCCCCCTTAGCCCCCAACCTCCCTGATCCCCCCCAAACAGCTCTCTAACCCCCCTCTCTGCCTTATTATGCGCCATATTGGGTACTGGCAGCTGTCTGCCAGTACCCAGTTTTAAATCAAATATGTTTTTTATCAAATTTTATTATTTTATTATTTTAAAAATACTATTTTCTGTAGTGTAGCTGCCCCCCCTCAACCCCCAACCTCCCACCCTCCCAGATCGTTAAAATGTGTAATGTTCCCACCCTCTCTCCCACCAAGTACCACCTTACAGTTGTTCCATAGTGTAGGGTTCCCACCCCCCCCCGCGCGCACCCTCTCCCGTGCACGCGCGCACACATGCTCACGTGCACGCGCACGCACCCGCGCACGCGCGCGCACTCGATCCCGCCCCCCTTCCCACCGATGGCCGCCCACCCGCCTCCCTGGATCAGCTCCCACCCACCAACGAACATGGCCATTGATGGCCGATGCAGAGAGGGCCACAGGGTGGCTCTCTCTGCATCGGACGGCTAAAAAATGTTATAGCAGGATGCCTCAATATCGAGGCATCACTGCTATAACATGAAAGCAGTTGGAAGTGATCAGGATCGCTTCCACTGCTTTCAAAGACCAACAACGTACGGGGTACGTCCTTGGTCATTAACTGCATTTTTTTGCAGGACGTACCCCATACGTCGTTGGTCGTTAAGGGGTTAAAAATCAGGAATGAAAAGCTTAAGAGCCGGCCCATTTTTGGTTGAGAACTTGGGTTACACTTGCTTATTGGTTTGCTAAATGTAGCCACCAATAAGCAAGCACTCTCCAGGGTGCTGAACCTAAAATGGGCCGGCTCCTAAGCTTTAAATCCCAGCTTTTTAAATAAAGATAGCGAGAGAATGAATAAAATTTGATAGTAGTAGTAAATTAGAAAGTTGCTTAAAATTGCCTGCTCTAGCTGAATCATTAAAGAAAAAAATTGGATTTAGTGTCCCTTCAAAGGAAATTAACATTTAAAAGTTAAAGGGACAACACTTTTTTATTTGTTTATCAAAACTTGTTTTGGTATCTGAAGGAGAGTTGCTGCACATGTGCAAACACATCATTAGTTGAATGCAGTGAAAACTAGATTTCAACAGTGGCTCCCATGCAATGCAAGGTTATCTAACTTTCACTACATTCCTGTCTGCCCATGCGCAGTAACTCTCCTTCAGACACCTGCAGTGTAACCGAGGTTCCAAAATGTCAGCACCCATGATTAGAATGAGGTGCATGAAATGTATTTAGGGCCAGATTACGAGTGGAGTGCAAATTAATGCTTCCGCTCGAGCGTTAATTGCGCTAGAAGTAAGATGTTTTTGCTCCTTGGGTTGCACCCGTATTACCAGTTGAAAGTAAACTGTTTGGCGTTCTAAATTATTTTTTCAGCCATATTGAATTATTTTACTTCAAAAATTGGCGTGGGTGTTCAGATGAGAGCTATCAACAATGCTGCTGTGTTTGTGTCTCCAGGGAAAAAAAGGGGAGCCATATTTTGGGGTATAAATTCTCTGTTTTCCCCATAGACTTCCCACAGCCAGCCAGCTCTGCTCACCTACATGTTTTTATACATTTCTGCAGGTTTTTATACATTTGTAACCGTACACAGACACACCAGCCCTGTCAGTACCTTGTGTACAAACTGCTGAGAAAATAATGATCACTCCGCAGAGCCTTGAAGGGCAGCTCACCGCCTGGTCACACAGTCTTCAAGGGACGGGCAAAAAAAACACACAGGGGCTGATTTATCATCCCCTGAATGCAGCATTATGCTGCTGTTTCTGCGTGAGCCTTCACGCTCGCCGGAAACAGGAGTTAAGAAGCAGCGGCTCCTTAACTAGTCCGCCACCTCTGAGGCGTCAGACAGCAATCAGTCTGATCGGATGCGATCGGGTTGATTGACACCCCTGCTAGAGGCCGTGTGGTATTGCACAAGCATTTCACGAGAAATCATGTCTGTGCAATGATAAATGCGGACAGCGTATGCTGTCAGCATTTATCGATGTGCGGTGGATATGATCCGCTACAGCGGATCATGTCTGTCCGCAAAATGATAATTCGACCCTACAGCCTTTAGTGGTTAAAATCACACCACACACAGTTTACACACAAAGATGCACACAGCCTTAAAGGCACAATGTCTTAAAGGGACAGTAGCACATGCACACACACATACAACACTCACAGCCTTTGAAGGGACAACTTGCACCGCATGCACGTCTTAAAGGGACAGATCACAGTAATGTTCACACACACACACACACACATATATATATATATATATATGCATATAAACATGTGTATTTATGTATTTATATATGTAAATATGTATAAACATGCATATGTATTATTTGTTTATTTAAAAATAAAAATACAATTTTCTTCTATGTGAAGAGCATTGGAATGTAAAATATTCATAACTATCTTGGCATTTAGCGAGAGTTGTGTGATTCAGCCTGTTATCTCCAGTTCTTAAGAACCTGCTCTAAAATTGTGTAAAACAAAGTGTATAGAATCTGTTCCTAAAATTTAGAAACTGTATATGTTTTGTATTATAGAGAAGTTAGAGAACCTGTTGCTAAAATTTTGGAATCCAACCAGAACCGGCTACTAAAATTTTAGAATCCCGAAATGGATCGGCTCTAAAGCTTTACATTCCCGCTTTTTAAATAAAAATAGCAAGAGAGCAAAGAAAATTTGATAATAGGAGTAAATTAGAAAGTTGCTTAAAATTGCACGCCCTATCTGAATCATAAAAAAATTGAAGTATTGGATTTTTAAGTATTGCTTTCGATATTTCTATACACTTAATTTTATTTTAATTACTTATTATATGTTGTAGTGAATATAATCCCTTTATGCTCCATATTCACAGACCTTTTTTTCATTTGATCATTTAAGTATCTGCTATAGTTTTGCTCGGATGTACTTTTCACCTAGTACTTTATTAGAGAATGATTTTGCTTCTAATCTATTTTTAAGTGTCTGCTGCAATTTCAAAATAATCTATTTAACTGCAATTTCATTTTAGAAGCTGGAATTGGCCACAGGGGATCTTTTTGTGTGTGTCCAATAAGGATAATGGCCATTATGGGCATGTAGGTAGCAATAAGTGTCTGTATGTTTTCTATACATTTTAGTTTCAGTTATGTGACTTTCAGATATAACTGTAAGAGCCCAATTGCTCATAAAAGTATGGTTTAATTCATTACTATTTAAAATGTTACACCAAAATTCTAATGCCGCCAGTGGCCTATTCCAAATTAATGACCCATTCACCCATGAATCGCTTCCACATTAATTTCTCTTTAAAACGACTATTCTCCCAAACATAAAGGTCTTCAAATAATCTCGTATAAAGATTTAAGAAATTGGGAGCACATTGTGTACCCACTGCAGTATCAGTCAAATAGTTGAATATATATATTTCAAAAGTTAAATAATTCCTTTCCAAAATTAATTTAATAGATTCTACAATAATATTCAGTTTATAGTATATATAGAGTGTGAGAGAGTGATATAGATATGTATGTATAAATAGATAGATACGTAGATAGATAGACATATTGGAGTCAATTTATCAAAGCATCTATCTCAGTGCATTCACCGGCGCCAATACGCTTGCCAAACATCACTGACGTGGATCTGAATATGATGCCCTTATTTATCAAAAAAGCCGTCAAAAACACGTGTGTCAAGTACGGTGCGAAGAGCATCGGACTGTTGTAACAGTCATCGATGTCGTGGTTATTCTGAGTTTTTCCAACTTTATTTATACCATTTCATTACTGTCCATGAAAAAGCACATTTCTCTAAAGCTAATCTTTTATTTTTCAACTCTTAATGTCCAAGAAATAGCTAGATTTATACCTCAACAAACAATATCTCATAGAAAGTTATTTTTATATTTAAAATCTGTTATATGATACTTTCACATAAATTAGTGTGTATTTGTGTTTCTAGAAGTCATGATATTCTTTTATCTCTTTTTTTTATAAATGATTATTAATGCTAGAATTTGTACATATATTTTTGCACATACTTTTGTGTATATTGTATATATATGTTTTTGCAAACATATTTACCTGTGCCTAAATTCCTTTTTTTGTTCTAAACAATGTTGTCTTTCATTTATCTGTGTTTATTTATACCACTATATGTATATAGTGTAAATGTATTATTATTCTGATCAGGAATAATTGCAAATATAACATGTAATCAGAGTATCATATGTATTTATTTGCAATCAAAGGATATTTTAAGAGCTGGGACAGTTTTCTCTCTCTACCTGTGTAACCCCTCCTGATAGCAATCTAGTTTTAAAAACCACTCCTTCACAGGTGTTATAAAATGGACTGACATATAAGATGACATTTCTTACTGAAAAATAAATCCAAGAGCAGGAAGAAAAACACTGAAAATAGCATGACAGTAAATTTCTGCTGTATCTGAATCATGACAGTTTAATGTTAGGTGGGCTATCCATTTGAGCTATCAGCTTAAGATTATATTGAATCAAACAACAATTTGAATTTTAAAATCCTTGTCTAAAATATTACACTGTGTGTCCTAATGTCAGCATCAATATTTATCTTTAATTCTAAATTCACATATACATACTTTAAAAGTATAATACACAATGTAACAAATGGCACTTACAAGTTCTGATGAGTGAACAATGACACAAGTATTGAGCATTTTGATTCATTAGTGATAGTTTAAAATGAATATTTGAATCAGATTGGCTGATATCATAAATCATGTGATTATGCATATTCCAATCAAAAGTGATTGAAAAATTCACTAGTGTGTGGGTTGTTTAGGACTTTGCGTCATAATTGGTGCAAAAAGTGTTGAGTCAAAATTGGTGCGAAGTGGAGAGTGGGACTTGTATTACATAGCTTAAACATGGTGCACATAGATTTTTCACAAAAAAATTAAAAGGAAGTTAGCTATATTATGTTGTGTATTTCATTTTTATCTCTATATCTATTAGTGCGACAAGTTTGGGGCAAAACTTTTCAACAAAATTGTAGAAATAATATTGTCCTCTTGCTTTGTAATGAGAGACTAATTTGTAGCATAATCCATAAGTAGTAGTGTATTTTTCATTTTTATCCCTATATCTACTAGTGCACCAATCATGGAGCAATAATATTGTTTGATTTAGAAAGGGTATACAATTTTAATAGAGTTTCTAATTTACTTTTATTATGTAATATACTTCAAACTCTTCCAGCATCGAACATAAGCTTTCTGTGTTTTCAGACTCCCATTGAGTTCTATGGCATCTGCGACCTCAAGGGTGGGTGATTTAAAACTAGGTACGCTGCGTCGGAATAGACGCGAGTGTACCTGTTAAATGTTTGATAAATTCAGAAAAGTGTCAAACAAAGTTGAATGTGAATTCGAAACATCTGTAATGGCGCAAGCATCGATCTGCATCAGATTGAGATCGCGGGATCGTATTTTACGTCACAAATTTCAACATTTGCCGATATTGGCGCTTTGACGGATCAATTTTGCGACAAATACGACGTGGAATTCAAGAGTATTTTCAGTTGACGCTTTGATAAATAGAGCCCATGGAGATAGATAGACAGACAGAGATATTGGTCTAACTTCCCACTCTCATTATCATTATTAAAATACACTTAGTGAAAATGATCATCTTTCCTAGGATTTTATATATTATGCACAATTTACCATTGTTTATTTTAAATTTCTTAGTACAAGATTTCTTTGGGGGAGGAAAAGAATAGCTTTGAACAAGTTAACACAACTTAATAATTATGGCAGGATGGCCTTTCCATATTTTAAACTTTATAATTGGGTTTGCATAGGTAAAATTGGATCACAGAGATGGAAAATTATTCTTTTCCCATTATAGAGCAGAATATAGCTAGTCCATACTCTCTTAAAGCCTGGTTACCTTGGTCTAAGGACAAACTACCAATAGACATCAAATCTATGATGGTTTTTAGAAATGTGATAGATACTTGCAAAAAACATGTAAAGAATTGCAGATCAATTTCTATGGTTCCAAATATTAAATGATAACCCCAAATTTACAGAAGGTTTAAGATCCAAAAATGTTGAAGGATGGTGAACGGCCATTTTGTAATCATTTGAATCACTCAAATCCAAATTTGGTGTCTCTAACAATTAATTATTTTGGTATTTACAAATTTGACTTTTTTTTTTTTTATGGTAAAGAAATATGGAGGGGAACTGTAACTGGTCTAAATTAAAAACAATTTTTGATTGATATAACTGCCAACTGCTACAAACTTCTGGAAATAGCTGAAGCATAATAGCATAATATCAGCAAAAATGAGCTTAGTGAAAGTCTGGTAAAAGTTAAAAAGGCATCTAATTCTTTAGACTGGAGAGAACCACAAATTAAAATAATAAACAGATCATATATTACTCCAGAAATGCTGTCTGAATGGAGTCTAAATGCTCCAGATGAAGTTATCTAAAAGCAGATCTACTATACTATTTATGAAACTGCCCCAAAATCCTAAAATGTTGGCACAGGGTTAATACTTAAAACTAAAGTAAAATTACAAGGGAACATTTTTATTTTGCTTTTTTAAAGTTTGAGCAGTGATTTAAATGAGAGATTAATTATTACAGCTATTTTATTGGGTTGGAATTTAATATTAAAGAAATGGAAAGCAAAGAAAGGTCCCAGTTTTACAGAAATGCTTTAAAAAGCCATAATCAATTAATATTAGAACAATTTAAAATATCTTTAGACTAAGAAAAATATATTAAACTTTTTTTAAAAAAAATGTGGCAAAGTTTATTCAATTGCACACTATAGATATTCAGATTTGATTGGTCCATCCTTTCTATAGCTCTAGAAATCTATTGGCAGCTATAAATATAGGAAAATTCTCTAAAGTTTAGTAGATAGATAGATAGATAGATAAATAGATAGATAAATAGATAGACAGATAGATCTCCAATTCCATTATCATTATTCTTTATTTTTTTATCTAGATAAATAGAAAGATAGATATATAGACAGATAGATACTCACAGAACTCGATAACCATTAGTGTCTGTATATTTTGGTTTAATTGGATTTTAGTGTATCTTCATTTAGGATGCCTTACAAGAGAAAGATGGAAAAATGGAAGACCAAATAATATTATTACTATATTCAAGTTAGAAGTAGATTCAATATTATGTTAGGCATATAGGCCTCTAGTTATCAAGCTCCGGATGGAGCTTGACGGCCCCTGTTTCTAGCGAGTCTTCAGACTCGCCAGAAACAGCAGTTATGAAGCAGCGGTCACAAAGACCGCTGCTCCATAACCTGTCCGCCTGCTCTGAGCAGGCAGACAGACATCGCCGGAAATCAACCCGATGAGTATGGATCGGGTTGATTGACACCCCCCTGCTGGTGGCCTATTGGCCGCGAGTCTGCAGGGGGCGGCGTTGCACCAGCAGCTCTTGTGAGCTGCTGGTGCAATGCTGAATACGGCGAGCGTATTGCTCGCCGTATTCAGCGAGGTCTGTCGTACCTGATCCACACTGTCAGATCAGGTCCGACAGACCTTAATAACTAGAGGCCATAATCACCAGGTTTAGGAGTATGGGTAGGAATTTAATATTAAAGGAATGGAAAGCAAAGAAAGATCCCAGTTTTACAGATTTTTTTTAAAAATCCATAATCAATTAATATTAGATACATTTGAAATATCTTTAGACTAAAAAAAATGTATTACACTTTTTTTTTTTTTTTTTTTTTAAATAGGCAAAGAAAAAAATATGGGCCATAGATATTCAGATTTTATTGGTCCATCCTTTCTCTAGCTCTAGATATCTATTGGCAGCTATACGTATAGGAAAATTCTCTAAAGTTTAGTAGATAGATAGATAAATATACATATAGAGATAGATAGACAGACACATAGATAGATAGATAGATAGATAGATAGATAGATAGATAGATAGATCTCCAATTCCATTATCATTATTCTTTATATTTTAGATAGATAGATAGATAGATAGATAGTCACTGAACTCGAGTGCAGATAACCATTAGTGTCTGTATATTTTGGTTTAATTGGGTTTTAGTGTACCTTCATTTAGGATGCCTTACAAGTGAAAGATGGAAAAATGGAAGACCAATGAATAATATTACTATAGTCAAGTTAGGAGTAGATTAAATATTATGTTACACACATAATCACCAGGTTTAGGAGTATGCAATAGTCTGTATTTTGCATATTATGGTTTCCAACAACATATGGACCTTAATCAAAAAGCAGCTTACTAATATTAAAATGATAAAAGTAATGGTTCAATATAACATTTGGCAGCATAATGTAAAGTTTTGAAAATTAAGAGCAGTTCAGGAACGCACCCCTTAAAAAATCCTGGTAGAATACATGCTCCTAATCTCCTTTGCTGAGGCCATTTGCAGAGAGATATTAAAGATTAAGGGTCCAATGGTCTAAATCTCTCCGCTCTTGTAAAATGATCTAAGATTTTTTGTCAGTACTGGGAGGTCTCTCAAAAAATGTTAGGCAAATTTTACTTTATGAGTTTTTTATGTCACTATGCAGGTTCTGGATGTGAAGGACTCAAGTATGTCCCTAAATTTTTTTTGAGACAGCAAAAGACTGGAAATTTTGCTAACAAAATTAACCCTTTAACTGTGGATGACAACACGCAGGGGTATTGTGACGTCACCATGCTGGAGACCAGGAAGTGTTTAGAAGAGCTTAAAGTGATGGTAAACTCCCCTTTATAAAACCAGATCTGGAATATTAGTGATATTTTAGATGGAGCTTAATTCAGCAGCTGTAATGAAGGTGCGTTTTAACTAACTTTTTTTTTTTAATATAGCTTTTATTTGAGATTCAATACAAGACATACAAAAAAAGACAATTAGAGATAAGAATACTACAATACACATTATGAACAATTTCACATTAACAACAAGTACAAGTACAACAAGTCAAAAATAGGCTGTGCCTTTCCTCTGTGCAATAAATGATTAGAATGATAATAAATTATTAGAATGATAGACTGAGAAAATAGCACACAACTTTCTCACCCCATGGCAAATTGAACATATACAACTGTAATACGCAAACAACTTTTGCTTAAACAAAATGTATAAACACATTCTTATGCAGGTCTTATCACAACCTTAAAGATCCGACTGATATGTCATCATAAAAGGAAAATCCCTGTTAAAAAAAACAAAAACAAAAAACAAAATATAGTGGTACCACAGAACACCATTGTATCAAAATATAAGTAAACAGCAATATATAGCCCACTTTGAGGTAAATACAGTCACCCAGGGGCTTATTTTGGCCTAGACAAACAAGGCACTTGCCTATGGCAGCAGATTGGAGGGGGGTGCAGCACATTTTTTGTGGCTATATTTAAAGAAGCTTAACATTATTTTAGAGGTATTATACAAGTATATAATGGGAGATTTTGCCCAAGGAGCTCACATTCTAGGGGGTATAATAAAAGAATGCCCATGGTGCTTACAGTTTAGAGGTAACCCTGAAATTTTAATTTATCTAGCTAGCTATTGCCTTTAGTACTGTTGGCTTTCAGCACTTAGTATTGTGTTTGGGACAGTATTGTTTCAAGAAATCTGTTATATATATATATATATATATATATATATATATACAGGTGGCCCTCAGTTTACAACGGTTCAATTTGCACCGTTTCAGAATAACAACCTTTTTTCCAGTCATGTGACTGCTATTATTATTATTTATTATCGGTTATTTGTAGAGCGCCAACAGATTCCGCAGCGCTATTAACAAAGGCGGAGTACAACAAAACAATTATAGGGATCAAATGGGTAGAGGGCCCTGCCAAGAGTTGCACAGTTGTAGTCAGCTCTTGAGAAGGTGATCAACAAACAGCTGGACTCTTAGGCTTACATGCTAAGGGGTTCAGGGGAGGAGAGGAACTGGTATAAAGAAAGGTTAGTGTAGGTTGTATGCATCCCTGAACAGTAGAGTCTTTAGAGAGCACTTGAAGCTTTTAAAACTAGAAGAGAGTCTTGTTGAGCGAGGCAGAGAGTTCCACAAGATGGGAGCCAGTCTGGAGAAGTCCTGTAAACGGGAGTGTGATGAGGTGACAAGAGAGGAGGAGAGTAGGAGGTCGTGAGCAGAGCAAAGGGGACGGGAGGGAGAGTATCTGGAGACAAGGTCTGAGATATAGGGGGGAGCAGTGCAGTTGAGGGCTTTGTATGTCAGAATGAGAATTTTGTGTTTGATCCTAGAGGCAAGAGGAAGCCAGTGAAGAGATTGGCAGAGGTGCAGCAGATGAAGAGCGACATGTAAGGAAGATGAGTCTGGCAGAGGTATTCATTATAGATTGTAAAGGAGCTAGTGTAGGTGGGGAGACCAGAGAGGACAGAGTTGCAGTAATCGAGGCGGGAGAGAATGAGAGAGTGGATTAAAATCTTAGTTGTGTCTTGTGTAAGGAAGTGTCTAATTTTAGAGATGTTTTTAAGGTGTAAGCGGCAGGCTTTAGCCAATGTCTGAATGTGAGGAGTGAAAGAAAGATTTGAGTCAAATGTGACCCCGAGACATCGGGCATGCGGGGTAGGGGTAATGATGGAGTTGTCGACAGTTATAGAGAGATTGGGGGTGGAGAGTTTAGAAGAAGGGGGGAAAATAAGGAGCTCAGTTTTGGAGAGATTTAGCTTGAGGTAGTGAGAGGACATCCAGTTGGAGATGTGAGAAAGACAGTTAGTGACACGGGTTAGCAAGGAAGGAAAAAGGTCTGGTGCAGAGAAGTAGATTTGGGTGTCATCAGCATACAAATGATATTGTAAACCGTGGGACTTTATTAGAGAACCTAGTGATGACGTGTAGATTGAGAAGAGAAGGGGACAGAGGACAGAACCTTTCCGGTACTCCGACAGAAAGTGGTGATGGGGCAGAGGAGGCCCCAGAGAAGGCTACACTAAAGGTACGGTTTCACAGGTAGGAAGAGAGCCACGAGAGGGCTGTGTCACATATGCCGAAGGATTGGAGGGTTTGGAGCAAGAGAGGGTGGTCAACAGTGTCAAAGGCTGTGGAAAGATCAAGGAGAATAAGCAGAGAGAAGTGGCCTTCTGATTTTGCTGTAAGTAGGTTGTTGGTAACCTTAACAATTGCTGTCTCTGTGGAGTGATGGGGACAAAATCCAGATTGCAATGGGTCAAGGAGGGAGTTTATTGTAAGGAAATGGGATAGGCGTGCATAAGTTAGTTTTTCGAAAAGCTTTGATGCAAGAGGGAAATAGGGCGGTAGTTGGATGGGGAGGTAGGATCAAGGGAAGGTTTTTTGAGGATAGGTGTGACCAGTGCATGTTTCAGCGATGAGGGAAATATACCGGTGCTGAGGGAGAGGTTGAAAGTGTGTGTGAGTATAGGGGTAAGGGTGGCAGAGAGGGTGGCAGAGAGGGAGGGGAGTAGCTGTGAGGGGATAGGGTTAAGGGGACAGGTAGATAGGTGAGAGCGCAGTATAAGTGCAGAAACCTCTTCCTCAGTAACAGGGGAGAATGAGCTAAGTTTAAGGTTATGTGGGTTATGGTTGATTGAGAGCATTTGAGGGGGTGAGAGAATGGAATTATGTTGAGAGCTGATTTCATTTCTGATGGAGTCGATTTTGTTATTGAAGTGGTTGGCAAAGTCTTGAGCTGACAGAGAAGTTGTATTAGGAGGTGGGGGAGGGCGGAGAAGAGTATTGAAAGTGGAGAACAAACATTTTGGGTTTGAAGAAAGATTAGAGATAAGAGTAGAGAAGTAATGTTGCTTATGGAAATTAAGGGCAGAGTAGTAGGAGTTCAAGATAAATTTGTAATGTTAAAAATCAGAGGAGAATGCCAGGGCTGAGGATGAATGTTTGATTTCCGAGCTATGGTAAGAGGGGTGAGATCGTCAAGGACGGATGTAAGAGTGGAATTATAGTGGCAGATAGATTGGTGAGGGCATGAAAACGAGGAGATGGATGAGAGGAGAGGTTTGAGGAAATTAGAAAGCTGTTGTTGATCTAATGACATAATGCTTCTGTGAAGTTTGGTGTGAGGAGTAGAAGGAGGGAGAGTTGTAGGGAGGGATGATATGTTGCAAGTAAGGAGATGGTGGTCAGAAAGAGGAAAGGGGGAGTTTGTGAAGTTTGAGAGGGTGCATCGATAGCTAAAGATCAGGTCAAGGGAGTGACCATCTTTGTGAGTGGTAGAATCAGTCCATTGTGACAAACTGAAAGAGGAAGTGAGTTGCAGAAGTTGTTTTGCAGAGGAGGCAGTGGGATTGTCAAGAGGGATGTTGAAGTCACCAAGAATGAGGGAAGGGGTGTCTGAGGAAAGGAAATAAGGTAGCCAGGCAGCCAAGTGATCTAGAAATTGAGTTGAGGAGCCAGGAGGACGGTATATGACTGCAACACGTATAGAAAGAGGAGAGAATAAGCAAATCATGTGGGTTTCGAATGAGGAAAATGTGAGGGAAGAGATGGGATGTATTTGTTGAAAGGTGCAACGAGAGGAAAGTAAAATACCTACACCACCTCCTTTTCTATTACCAGACCTAGGAGTGTGGCTGAAGTGGAGACCCACATGTGACAGAGCAGCAGTGGATGCTGTGTCTAGGGGAGAGAGCCAGGTTTCTGTTAGGGCCAGAAGGTTGAGGGAGTGGGAGATAAAGAGGTCATGTATAGAAGTGAGTTTGTTGCAAACAGAGCGAGAGTTCTTTTGATGCAAGAGGAATGTGAGTAAGGTTGTCAGAGTTTTGTTTTTTGAGTCTGTGGGATGGTATACATGGTATACATGGATGAGCAGTTGTTGGGGACCAGGATTAGGGGAGATGTCACCAGCAGTTAGTAAAAGCAAGAGGGAGAGTGACATGAGATGAGATACAGATTTGCAGTAGTGAGACTGCTTTTGAGACAAGGTTCAGGGGGGAGAGAGAGTGTTTAGGAATAGGTAAAGTTTATGAGTACAAAAGTAAGGTGAGTTATTGAAAAGCATTGAGAAGCAGTGCATTGATTAAAATAGCCAGTAGGTGGAGCTGTCCACTTATGTTGTAGCAAAGCCAAGCAAGCTGAAATTAATCAGTTTAACCAGACCTGAGCTATCGAGCAGATTTCAAAGGAACAAGATCTCACTGTCTATAAATCAGTCCAGATTGGAATGCATAGAAAGAACGGTTTACAGAAAAATGCAAGTGAAGTCTGTGTTGTGTGATTATTTTATTAGGTTTATAATGCTGTTTAGCAAATGTTTTTGTTCATTTAACTTAGTTTAATTATATATGTTGTGTTGTGTGATTATTTTATTAGGTTTATAATGCTTTTTAGCATTTCAAGTCTTCATTTCAAAGCTTTAAAAATAATGTATTAGGTGTTACTTATGACAATTTTGAGAGGGGCCTGGAACCTAACTCCCTCACTTCCCATTGACTTACATTTTAAACTGGGTTTCAATTTACAACGGTTTCGATTTACAACCATTCCTTCTGGAACCTAACCCCGGCGTAAACTGAGGGCTACCTGTATATATATGTTTAGTGGAAAAGAAGTCACTCACAGGGTCTTGCTTTAGATAAATACAAAAAAGTATTTATTTATATGACCCACTTACGTCACGCGAGTAGTCAAGGCAACCGGACGCTCAGACGTGAGCGCCGTGTGGATGCATAAAAACATAAGTAAAAGATGCGGGGCGAGCGGCTGACAAAGATGGCCGCACTTCATTGAAGCTCTCTAAGCAAGTTGGACATATAAGCATATAACATAATGACAACAGCAACTTGGGAGATATCTTTATGCAGGACCTATACATTTGCCCCGGAACAACCGGTGATCACCCTGCACCGATTGTGGCAAGAAAATCTCGGATTTAAAGGTGATGCCTAGACCGCAACTATGACAGCCATGCTGGTTTGAGGCTGCGTCACAGAACTTTGCAGATCAGTAATCCTCCGGTACCAACTACAAGGATATACCAGACTGCCCAGAGTACCATACAAAGAAATAAAGGTGACTTCTTTTGTATTATTCAACATCAAAATTTGGGGCGACTTACTTGCTAACCGGCTCCCATTCCCTAACACGCCATGATAGCTTGGGGCTCAAAGTTGTAAATCACGCTGGCGCTGATACATCCTCTCAACTTGATATATTCTGATATCTGTGCACCTATATTTGTAAAGTATTCATAGAAACCTTCTATCTACAGATTACTCACTGTATAACTTTATTACTGGACACTTGCACTTAAAGAAGGAAATAGTTTGATCACTGCACACTTGCGTTATACACACATTTGGAACTATAATCACTCTCCCCCTCCTTTTCCCACTGCTCCTGTTAGCAGTGGGTCATATCCACTGCCCCTCTCCGTAATCGCTCTGTGAGAGCACAATCCCTGGGGAGTTGTGTTTTATTAAAGCTAAGTGCAGACTGCTCTCTAGACAAATGTGCCGTTACGACAGCCATGCTGGTTAGAAACTGCGCCACAGAACACCGTAGATCAACAATCCTCCGGTACCAACTATAAAGATATATAAAACAACCCAGAGTACCACACAAAGAAACAAAGGTGATTTATTTTGTATTGTTCAACATCATAATTGAGAGAGACTTATTTGTTAACCGGCTCCCAGACCCTGATGTGCCATGTTAGATTGGGGCTCTAAGTTATAAACCATGCTAGCGCTAGTACACCTTTTTAACTTGATATATTCTGGGATCTGTGTAATTATATTTGCCAAGCCTACATAGAAACCTTCTATCCACAGATTACTCACTGTATCACTGTATTACTGGACACTTGCACTCAAAGAGGGAAGCAGTTTGACCACTGCACACTTGTGTTATACACGCACTTGGAACAATAATCACGCTCCCCCTCCTTTTCCCACTGCTCCTGGTAGCAGTGGGTCATATCCATTGCCCTTCTCCGTAATCACTCTGTGAGAGCAAAATCCCTGGGGAGTTGTGTCTTATCAAAGCTAAGTGCAGACTGCTCTATAAACAAAGGTGCCTTTTATCATCTCTTTACTCTTCAATAATGTCACAAAGAAAGCTAACATGGAGCGATAAATCTCAGAAACTGATCCCTGCAACTCAGGGTGCAATGAGCTCCTTTTTCAAGCAGACAGAAAAACAGAGATCTAAGACCTAGACCCTCTGCAAACATCTCAAGATGAAAGCTCTTGTGAGGCTACAGATGCTACAATGGGAGAACAAGCACAAAGTAATGAAATGGGAAAGGATGACATTATTACTTATGGAGCAATGGAAGCCCTTATTGAACAAGTCAAAGCGTACATTAAAACTGAATGCGCGGACCTAAAGAAAGACATTTCTGACCTCCGCTACAGAGTGGATACACTGGAAGAACATGAATATGTGGCAGCTCAAAAAATAGCAAATCTTTCTACAAAAGCCTTCCAACACCACCAAAGTATGGTAGAATTAGAAGACAAATTAGACGACCTAGAGAATCGCTCTAGAAGAAGTAATTTAAGATTTAGAGGAATTCCTGAAACCGTTGTTGGGGCAGAAATTCGAGGTTATTTGCAATCATTATTCGCAGACTTAATGAAAAACAGTCCTGATGACCCTCCTGAAATCATCCTTGATAGAGCCCACAGATCACTCCGTCCTAAGCCCCCTGAAGGCTCGCCCCCCAGGATGTAATTGTACATTTCCAAAACTACAACATAGAGAGCTTATCTATAGCCACTCCAGAAAACAACTAGCTTTCATATTCCAAGGTCAACGTATACAAGTTTTCCAAGATCTCTCAGCTCAGACGCTCCAAAAGAGAAAAGATTTTGCTTTTTTGACCTCTCATTTGCGCACCTTAAAAATTCCATATAGGTGGGGTTTTCCAACCTCGGTCATTGCGGTCAAAAATGGAAGAAAATTTGAGTGCCTCTTCCCGCCGGACGCCGAACAATTTTGTCAACTGGGATTACCTCCCCCAGATTTGACAGATTCCTCCGTTCAATCATCAGCACCAGCAAAACAGGAACCTCCTAAGCCTCAGAGGCGTCCTTGGCAGGAATCTACAATGAAACAGAATAAAAGAAGACAAATTAATCCTACCAATACTGCCGAAGATCCACCTTGAGAAAGGACACGTAACTATATAATCTTATTGTTAATATCTTTACTCTGTTTACTTGATATTCCTTTTTTCCAGGTTTTTCAGAGACTTTGTCTAGAGACTTTTTGGACTATATGTTTCCAGATTTTATTGCTATGATAAATAACTGCACTTTCTATAGTTTTCAAAGCTGTTATGACCGAGCTAGAATTGTTATGGTTACAGATCCGCTGAAGGTTATACTATCTGTTTCGCTACACCTTCTGTGAAATTACAGAATTTAGAGCCTGTTCTTTGATATTTGTTATATGTTGATTATTGCAAATTTGCACCAATTAGTTTAGTTAATGTCTGGAGTAATTACTCCAGTCAGCTCTAATACGGAAACAAAACTAATACCCCTTTTTTTATATACCGTATACCCATGGCATATCCCCTCTAGTTTGATAACTGAAGGAATACTCTGAGACTCTTTTAATATAGTCTAGATATTCTCACGACCCCGCTTGTTACTATTATATTGAATGCCGTGACTTCCCCAGCACCCCTCCCCCTTACACCAAGATTTCAAGTTAAGATTAAACTCGTTGAAAATCAAGGCAACATAAATCAATAATGTTGATATCATAACCTTTACTAGCGCAAATCTATATGGACCTTTGTTTAGTTCCTGCATAAGTCAGTCTGAGAAAAGCTGTAATCATAGTACTCTCACTGTTTCTCAGTCAGCACTGACACATGCAATGCTTAATATAATAGTACATTTACCCTATAACTATGCTGCTGAAATGTACCTCAGGGTCTTCCATTATTTTGATGCCTCCTTGAAGTGTTTTTCAGATTTTGTGTCTTTATGTTTATGCATATTCCCTATGTAAATCTGTTCTAGAAATGAGTGAAACGAGGTTACCTTATTCTATTTGTCGTATTCTAGCTTTAAGATACTACTGTCTCGTTTAACTATTCTAATTGAGATACGGCTGAACTGTCAAAGGTTCACAAATAGAATAGAATTATTTAATCCTCTTGCTGTTCAAATCTCACTTCATATAGATTTCATGTCCAACTTGCCTAACAGTCTCCCCTTTTTTTTGCCTGTGTTATACTTAAACCAGAGCCTACACTTAAATCCTCTATACCAGATTACATCAGTTCTGAACTATTCTTTAACCTTCTTACTGAACTCTCAACCCTCCCGCCTACATAATCCCTTATCAACATCCCCGCACTTACTACTGGTTTTTCTTGTTACTATCTCATAACATATAGTACTGACAATGCAACCTCAGATTTTTGATGGGTCATTTACTATTGCCACTCAAAATGTAAAAGGATTCCTTTCGGCAGAAAAGAGGTCAATCGCTCTATATGACTTTTATAAAAAGAGTCTGGATATTGTGATGATCCAGGAAACTCACTTTAAAAAAACCCATGAACCAAAGCTCCCTACTAGATACTACAACCAATATTACCTTAGCTCGGGCCCAACCAGACACAATGGTGTTTGCACCCTTTTTAAACGCAACACTTCATTTGACTTACTGAAAAAATATTGTGACACTGAGGGCAGGATTTTGATCTTGGTAGGTCTTTACTATGGTAAACCCATTACTCTAGCAAATATTTATGCCCCAAATAAACCTACTCCTTGTTTCTTCCGCAAAGTTATTAATAAGCTCCTTGACATAGCTAAAGGCCCTATCCTTTTAGGAGGAGACTTTAACTTCCCATCGAATCCTTCTCTGGACACATCTACAGGCCAATCCTATCTCAGACTTTCTCAGATTAAAAACAATAACACTTTACTTCAATCACTTACGTTATTTGACACATGGAGAATGGTGCACACACCTACCAAAGATTTCAATTTTTTCTCTCACCCACAAAGCTCATACACACGTCTCGACTGCATATTCTATGATCAGGCCTCCATTACGAACTTAATGGACTCTAAGATTTCACACACTTCCTGGTCCGACCATAGTCTAGTTCGATCTAGGTTTAAATGGACAACTAAACCCAACCATAGATTGAATTGGAGACTGAATGAACATATCCTTACAGATAATGACATCATTGACCAATTAATTAAGCATACAGACGAATTCTTTGAGTTTAATATTTCTTCTGACACTACCACTGCCAATAATTGGGAATCCTATAAGTGCTTTATTAGGGGGATCATTATACAGCTAACTGCAAAACTCAAAAAACAGAGATCTACCCAGTTTGACTCTCTAACCAGCATTCTCCTTGCTAAAGAAAACTCTCATAAACAAGACCCTCAATCTGTGCAAAAACTAAATGAAGTAAAGGAAGCAAGGGACACTCTTAATAAATTCTTGATTGAAAACGCGCATATGCGTGCTATGACCTCTAAGGCGAAATTTTTTGCAGAATCTAATAAAGCGGGGCGAATGCTGGCGAGATTCCTAAAAAAACAGAGACTCAATTCATATATTCATTCCATCAAAAACAGCTCAGGAACAATTAGCTCTAAAAATGAAGACATATCAACTAGTTTCGTCTCATACTACACTTCACTATATAATATCAATAACAACACAAACGATCTGGAGAGGCGAGATAAGATGAAGCCATTCTTTGACTCAATTACTGTCCCCATGGTCCAACAGGAGGTAGTGTAGCCTCTCTTTTTTGTTTCCGCAGCAGTGGATCCCGACTAGCCCCGACCTGCCCTGTAAGACCGCGCTCCATGTAAGCATTGAAGATTCTGCCGTTGGCACTACAAACACAGGTAGTACTATTTACCAAATGTGGTCAAAAAGGAAATGACAGTTGATGTACCTGTGAATAACATACACGGCTTGAAAAAGTATGCTTTGAAAGGTGATTCGATCACTGTTTTTGACTCAAGGGTTTGGTCTGGCTAGTTCAGCAGAGCGGCACTTTGGGGACTTTAAAGATATGGAACTATCTCTTTTGTGGATTACAAATATCTAATACCACTGGTTAATATATACATATCCAGTTCACCCTAGTGCACCAGAAGTTTGCTCTCAGTCTATTGACTTTTTATTACTGGGATCCCATGCATGAATGTGGTATGTTTGTGAATTGTGTGATTTATTAAAGGATATTTTTATTTTTTGACACTTATGTTTCTTGAGTTGTTATTACTAACGGTTGTGCTGATTAAGCCTAGACTTTTGGAAACCCCTCAATTTGGGGAATCCACTTTCTTGCTATGTTTGTGAAAAAAAAAAAAAAAGTCCAACAGGAGGATCTGGACATATTAGATGCACCCATCTCGTTACAGGAAATAATACGTACAATCAAATCTCTCCCAGGAAGTAAGTCACCTGGTCCGGATGGTCTTTCGTCCAACTTTTAATTGGAAATGTCAGCCCTCATTTACTTGAACTATTTCAGTCTATAGACCAAGGTCTTTCTTTCACTCAGCCCCAATTAGAAGCTATGATTACAGTAATTCTTAAACCTGATAAACCAAAGGACAACGTAGGCAGTTATAGGCCAATCTCCTTAATAAACGTTGATATCAAGATATAGGCTAAGATCCTGGCAAACTGCCTTAATCCTATCCTTCCGAAAGTCATCCATCCAGACCAGGTCGGATTCATCAGGGGCCGTGAGGCAAAAGATAATACCACCAGACTACTCCATGCTCTCTTTACCTCCCATAATTCTAAAGATTCCCTTGTTCTCCTCTCCACAGATGCCGAGAAGGTCTTTGACAGGGTCGACTGGCATTTTATGTGGTCGGCCCTGTCAAGGTTTGGTTTCCCAGACAAATTTATAGCCAGAGTACAAGCACTTTACAATAACCCCCGTGCTAGGATAAAAGTTAATGACACAATTTCCCAAGCTTTCCCAATATCTAACGGCACCCGACAGGGGTGCCCGTTATCTCCCCTGCTGTTTGCCATTACAGTGGAAATACTTGCAATTCAAATCAGAAACGACCCTAATATCACTGGCATCCCGTTCGGTAATATCCATCAGACTTGTCTTCTTTTTGCAGATGATATTATCTTCACATTACAGGCACCAAAAACCTCTCTCCCCACCCTCATACAAGTATTAGAGTTATATAAACAGTTTTCTAATTATTCTATAAATATGGAGAAATCGAGCATCATTCCCATTCATATAAACCCCACAGAACTAGACTTCCTCTAAAATGACACCCCCTTTGCTGTCACAAGCTCCCTAAGATATTTAGGACTTAATATTCCTAAAAATCCTCAGGATTTGTTCCACAAGAACTTTCTAAAACTTCAAACTGTCGTCTTCCCATTACTGGATATGTGGCATAAACAGGGACATTTATCTTGGACAGGCCGAATAAACGCCATAAAAATGATGATTATTCCTAAGTATCTTTATTTATTCCAAGCCCTTCCTATCACAATACCAAAACAATTTTTACGCACACAACAAAGAATGTTAGAATCTTTTATCTGGGCCTATAAAAAACCAAGAGTGTCTCGCCATACGCTATACTTGAGAAAAGAAGAAGGAGGTCTTAATATCCCAAATTTATCATTATATTACAGAGCGGCACACCTCGCTTGAATAGTAGCGTGGAATCATAATTCTTCATTTAAAATCTGGGTACAAATTGAGGCAGCCCTTCTCCAGCAAACCTCGATGCGAGACCTCTGTTGGCTCCCCAAACCACATAGACCCCCCATGATCAAGCTTAATGAAAGTATTAAAACAACACTTACCATTTGGGATTCCCTTATCCAGCATCCCAACACCCTTTCTACTCCGATCTCACCCATGACCCCAATATTAAGTAATACACTCTTTTTTCGATGACACCAATTTAAATTTGAGACTGAAATCATGAGCCACAAAAATCTGCCTATATTTCTACTTACAGATTCTTCCTTGGTTAAGGATAGAATCTCTCTCAGAGACTCCCTAGGCTCTCCATTTCACAGCTGGTTTTCCTATCTACAATTCCGACAGGCTATCCTTAACTGTCCGCAAAGAAATGACTGCCTCCGTGCACTTAAACCCTTTGAAAAACTATGCCTTAACCTGGACATACATAAATCCCACCTATCCATTAAACACAAACTACTTAGGATCCCACCTGCAACTAGATTACCCTCCTTTGCCAATAAATGGGAGACAGAGCTTCAGCTCAGACTTCCAAAAGAGGATTGATCACGATGTTTCCATATGACACATTCCGCTTCAATATCCTTGGTACTGACTGAACTTAATTATAAAATCATCTCCCGATGGTACCTTACCCCCCAGAGACTGTCTGAAATATTCCCAGAGTCCAATCAGATCTGTTGACGGCATTGTGGAGAGGTTGGCACTTTAGCCCATATATGGTGGTCATGCGATAAATTGTCGAATTTTTGGGCCCAAATAGAACAATGTATTAACGTTACCCTGAGTACTCAATTTACTCTCACTGCCCCAATGATTTTATTAAACTTAGTTCCAGATATACAATGCGTCTATCGCAAAAAATTACTACAGCTGATGCTCACATGTGCCAAACGACTTATACCTAGGTTGTGGAAGAAACAACCCCCCCCCCCCCCACTTTCCAACAATGGGAATCGGAGCTAATTTATCTACTATCCCTAGAGAAGAGAAACTATTTTTTGATAGGGAAAAAGGACTTCATACTTGATATCATTTTTCTTTGGGAACAAAGAACGCCATAATGTGTAGAAGAGGTTTCTGTTGTTCTAAACCACTGACCATTTACACCCGTGCATAAGTCAGTATTCTATCCCCTAACCAAGTCGGACTTACACAGTGCGAGGAAAAATTTACATTTTACACTGCTTCTCCCTCCCTTTCTCTTCACCTCCTCCTCTGTCCCTTTCTTCTCTCTCTTTTCTTCCCTTAAAATCGGTCCTTTATTACTATCTTTACTTCCTTTGTTAACTCAAATGCTGAATCACTCTCAGGTTTATACAGAATATACAGAATGTTAATACTTACTATATTATGCACCGTATGTTAACTGTCTGTTTGAGTTATGTATACTATCTGAAAATTGTTAATAACAAATTATTTGAAACAAAAAACATAAGTAAAACATGGACAGGAGCCATGGCAACAACCAATAATATTGGTATAGGGCGGACCATTTGTTACCTCCCCGGGAGTGAATAATAATAACAACAGTCGCTGCAGATCACAGTAATAATTGACTACACATACTATAGGATTAATAGATGTAATTTTGCACATAGTATTATACCCTTATAGATTACCCTTATTATTAGAGTATTTATTTCACTCCCTATACTCTGACATATATCTGCTGTGACATGGCCTGGTATACATTAATATGCAACCCCAATCTATCTTCTACAGCCTTGTAATGAGGAGACATTATCCGGAAGCATTAGCTTCCTATCATATAATAGTATTATAGAATCCTATGTAGAACATAGTCCATTTCATATAACTTCTTTGGAATATATGTATATCTCTTGGACTGTATTATTGCAAGTGTGCTCTTGACATTACTCGCTATTGCGATATATGACATATATGACTTGTTTGTACTCACTGGTTTTTACTATGATTTGCAGCGTCTGTTATTATTTACTCCCAGTGGGGTAATAAGTTTTCCGCCTTGTATCAATACGATAAAATCCCATATATAACATAGTCCATTTCATATAACTTCTTGGAATGTATATTTTTATGCATCCACACGGCGCTCACGTATGAGCGTCCTGTTGCCTTGACTACTCGCGTGACATAAGCGTAACGTGATGTCGGGTAACTTCCGGTAGGCGGAGTGAGCGCTGCACAAATGTTTGCCATGCAGGGGTATACAAAAAGGGGGTGAGTTCTCTGTTTATTGTTATGCTTATTTTTGAAAACGGGGTAATACCCAAAACGTCAAATAAAATACTTTTTGTATTTATCTGAAGCATGACCCTGTGAGTGACTTCTTTTCCACTGAACTTACTTATGTTTTAAGGGCACCCAGGGCAAGGAGGTTTTAAGCTGAATGTAGCTGGAGTGTCACTACCCTTTATACAGATATATATACAGTATATATATATATATATATATATATATATATATATATAATATTTATGATAAAGTAATTTTTATTATTTTTATAATATGAGCATAATAACAAAAAGAAGATGAAAAAGAAACAATCCAAACAATCCAAAATAACACAAATCTTGGTTCACAAAAGTTACATGGTAAGTGGAATAGAAAGGATTACAAAACATAGAATCAACCGAATACCATGTCCTATATTTTGGGGCCTCTTCTACATAAGAAGTCTAAATACATCAGCCGCTATAATACAAGAGTCAATGTAATGAAAAACCCGGCTTGAAAAAAATATTTAGTATTGCTATACACAATAGATCACATTTTGACCCGGCCAAACAACATGCTTCCAAGAAATGGAACAACATAATAAAAAACTAACAGAAAGAGGGGAGAAGTAAGTAAAGTAAAGAGGGGGAAGCAAGAGACAAAGAAGGGATATCTCCTGACCACATCGCTCCGCTCATGAAGCGTGTTGTATGTATATTTTACTATTTTTCTTATTTACCTGTGTTTCTCCTGTCACAACTGGGGCCCATACGCTCCTAAGGATAGGGTGTTCTATGGGAGGGACTTTATTGACCTAGATTGGTGTGCTAGGACATATTGTGTAAGATCCAATAATACCAAACCTTCTGGAAGGTGTCTTGGGTGTCCAGGAGAAAAGCTGCCTGTGCTGACATATTGTAGTAAAATTTGATTTTGAGTTTGATTTCCTCCCAAGAAGGGGCACCCTCCTTCCAATGACGAGTTATATATACCCTTGTGGCTGTGCATGCTATCTTAATGAACAAGTTGATGTGTTTATTATATTCCCTAAGTCTAACGTGAAGTAAGGCTTGCTCCATGGATAGATTAATTGGGCTATCTAAAATGAAGCTTAGAAACCGGGACAGGAATCTCCATTTCCTTATTAATATTGTTTTCCCATTTAGTCTGCAGATTGGATTTAGAGTTTCCTGAGGCTGATTGGATTGCATGGTAAAGCCTTGAGAGAGTGCTCTTGGGCCTATATGTGACACTACACATGTTCTCTAACATGGAGGGAAGGTTTTTAGTTATTGTTGGCAGGAGAGGTTGGATGATAGAGGTGAGCTGTAGGTACAGGAACCATTCTAATTTAATTGGCTGTAATTTATCTTGTAGCTGTGCATAGCTCATCACTTTGCCCCTTTCAAGGAGATCTGCTATTCTATAGAGTCCTCAATTTTCCCATTTCTTTAAAGTAGAGACCAGTTCCTGTCTGACTAGGCATGTGAGTGTGGTTTTAATGGAGTGATGGGGGAGTAGAGCCAGAGAGGAGGTCAATTTGGACCATTGTTTGATCATAAAATCTATCACAGGGTATTTGTGACGGTTTCTACTAAGGCACCTCTTTGGGTCCCAGAGAATCAGATTGCATGGGACGAGCTCCGCGACATCTGATTCAAGTTGTGCCCATACTCCTGGTAAGGATTGCCGTAGGAATTCTAGCTTTCTTGTTTCCCCTAATAAAACTATTTATACGCTTTTGGAAATCGTCTAGGTCTGGGGTTGGGATTCTTTCGGTAAGGTGCGGAACAGGTATAAAATCCTTGGTAATACCATCATTTTAACTGCCGACAGTCTACCATACCTTGAGAATCTTAGTTTACTCCAATTATTTAAGTCTTGTTTAATAGATTTGTACATGGGGGGGTAATTTGCACGATACAATTCTGTTGAGTTTTTTGTAAGATTAATCCCTAGGTATCTGAGAAGATGTCTAGCCCATTTGAATTCAAAATTAGCCTCTATCAACTTTTTGGTATGGTCTGGTAGATGCAGAGGCAGCGCTTCACATTTCTCTAGATTAACTTTATATCCTGATATTAATGAAAAAGAGTTAAGGGTATGGTAGAGGTTCGGCAGTGTTATTAGTGGCTTTGACAGAGAGAGGAGGATATCGTCCGCGAAAAGTGTAAGCTTGTATTCCCTCTGTTTTATTTTAATACCTGCAATATCGGGGGATTTTCTAATGTGTTGGGCCAGTGGCTCTATGCTATATATATAATATTTATATTGCAGCAATAGATTTGTGTGTGTGTATCTGTGACTTTGTGTGTGTGTGTGTGTATGTGTTTGTTTAAGGGTGTGTTTGTGTGTGCCTATGTATATGTGTAAGCAAGTGTTTTTCAAGCCCTGGTTTAAACTTACTTTGGAAATGCTATAAAAAAAAAATTACATTATTCAGTGAGCAAAGATTATTATGGCCAAAAAGAGCTTAAACCCTGGGGAGGGGGGCAGCAGACTTTTGAGTGCCTAGGGTAGCACAAAACCTAAATACGCCACTACAGTCACCCTATTCCAGAAGCAGGCAGTACAAAGTCCCATGAAAACTTGACAGTGTTGTGCAAGACTGCCAAAACAGTTCAGGTGACACAAGTCTCACTCAGATCTCCACAATAGAAACGTTCTTCTTTTGCTGTAAATTCCATTCATAATCCAGGGAGCCGGCCACTCTCCCCAGAATCTCAAGATTGTATTTAGAGGCATTTCTCTGCTGAGTTCAAGGAGCAAACCATTCCACCTGTCTGTAAATAGCCAACTGACAGGTAACCCTTCTTCCTCTTCTAAGCTGTTCTCAGCCAGGGTCATAACACTTTTCTGCATTACAGGAGGCAGAGAGAGACTCTTGGGGATTGCATAGATATAACTTGATCCTTGTTCCCATTGTAGAGATCTGTGACATATTAACTAGAGGTGTTAGCACAGGACATCAGAGGATTTTCTCTATGCCACAGAGTTGGTTGATATCATCCTCAGCCACCTCACAAGTAGGGGTTAAATCATTTCTTGCTGCTTCAACAGCCAGAAATAGGTGATCAATTCTCTCGGAGATCTTCCTCTTAAAACCTTCAAAGAGAGATTGAATGACTCTGTAAAATTCCTCCATGTGAAAGCTTTTTAGGGAGTGCTCAAATGTAAAATATAAAGACGTTTCTCACCATTGCTACTTAAAGCCACAGATAAAAACAGGTTCAAGTAAAACAATATAGCAGAGAAATAACACAACCTTGGCATTGCAATACTGCAAAGTTCTGAGAGTGCTCTGCCAGGGTGTAGGTGGCAGAAATCCTTAACTGGCTTGAAGTCTGCAAACTTCAGTGCCAGATGACATCTAGAAAACCAGATTTCAGATAATTCTAGAGAGCTAGAGCAGCATATATTGTCACTAGTCTTGGCCACTGCTGGAATTTCCCCTAACTTACTATTTAATGTAAATATAAAATTCAAATTCCCCGTGCTCCGCCACCCACTTCAAAAGTCAATTTTTCTGTGAGCTAAAGGTTTAAAGTGTTCTCCAATCAGTGCTCTCCCCTTTGGGTGCCTGTTGTTGTAATTAGAGTTCTGCTTGGACAACAATTCAAACCGTTAGCTCACAGAAAAATGTACTTTAAAGTGGGCAGCGGAGTGTGGTGTATTTGAATTTCATATCTATATGAAAAAGTAAGCTATAACGCAACTTCATTACAACTGATGAATTAAACTCTATCTCAAATATCACCAACATTCCGGATCTGTTCATCCAAAGGGGAGAGTTTACCATCACTTTAAGGGAGCTGTATGGGAGGTAAATATTTAAACCTCCCTGCTACTTTAAGCCCTAGAAACCCCCAAGACTCACCATTTGAAAGGCAATCGCCTGCTCTTTCAAATGGTGGTCTATAACTTGGGGGTCTATAGTGCATACAAGTTTGAAGAAAAAAAAGAAGTAAAAACACACTTTTTTTTTCATAAGGGGGTCTCTAGGCACATATATTAACCCCAAAGGCCTAGAGACCCTCAATAACCCTTTTTTAAATGTTAAAAGCCCCTCTTTAAAATAAAGCCCCTGTATAGGTAACACCTGGCATGTATACATTTTTATTTATCTGAGTAGCAGTTTATGGGAGCCTTTACGTGCACATCAAAATTATATAAATATACCCAAAGTGACCCATTTATAAGAGGTTAACCCCTTCTTTTTTTAAGAGTTTACAAAAAGACACACATACACACTATTGTTAACAATCTTATTTATTCACATTTTAATAAAAATGTGCAATTATTTTTACACTTTTTATTGTACAGTTCTCATGTCATGATATACATAAAATAATCGTTTAATCTGCTGGATCTATTAAAATAAAACAATACAGGTAGCCCTCAGTTTACACCAGAGTTCTGAGGAAATGGTTGTAAAAAAATTGGTGTAAAATCAACCCAGTTATAGAATGTAAGTCAATAGGAAGTAAATGAGTTAGGTTCCAGGCCCCTCTCAAAATTGACATTAGTAATGTAATATATTATATAATAGCTATATATATATTATATGGTTTATTATATATTATATTATATTAAAGGCCCTGTAATTAACACTGTAAATGTAAAAACAGGTTTTTATGCTTGTGAGGCATATCAAATTCAAATCAGCCAGGAAAGCTTTCATTCTATTGGCTGATATGAATTTGAAGATTAAAATCAGCCAATAGAAATGCAATGGTTCCCCCTATATAAAAGGGGTACCTCCCATTCACTATTCAGTGTGCGGCTGGAGACTGCATGAAGAGGAGTGCCCTGTTGCTTATCTGAAGATAAAGACTGCCGCCGCTGTAGTCACCACCGCCGCTAGGAAGTAAATGAACCTCCATCGGATAAGATGATGGATGAAGATGGAGCGCCGCCACCATCATCTTCGGTGAGTACCTTTATGGCGGTTAGTGTTAGTTTTTGTTTTTTTGTTTTTTTTAAAGATTGGTTTTTTTTTTGGGCAGCAAAAGAGCTGAATGCCCATTTAAGGGCAATGTCCATCCAAATACCCTTTTCAGGGCACTTTGTAATTTAGTTTTTTTAAGATGTTAGAGGGGTTAGTGGGTTTATTTCTAAAAAGAGCTGATTCGCTTTAGGGCAATGCCCTACGAAAGGGCTATTGGTAGTTTAATTTTAGAATAGGGCTTTTCTTATTTTGGGGTGGGTTTTTCGGGTGGTAGAATAGGATTAATTCTTTTCTTTTTTTGGTAATTACTTTTTTATTTTCTGTAATGTAAGATATTTTTTTTTTTTTGTAATGTTAGGGGTTTTTTTTTTGGTATTGTTAGTTTTTTTTTTAGTAATGGTAGGGATTTTTTTTAGTAATGGTAGGGTTTTTATAGTAATTGTATGGTTTTTGTTAAAGGCAAGATAATGTTTTTGATTTAGTTATATAGGTAAGTTTTTTGTTTTTTTTTAACGGTAGTTAGGATATTTTTTTGTACTTTTTTGGGGTATTTTAATTTGGATAAAAGTTAGGGGGTGTTAGGTTAGGGGTGTTAGATGTTAGTTTATTACTTTGTGATGTGGGGAAAGCCAGTTTAGGGGTTAATAGTTTAGTTATTGCGATGCGGGGGATGGTGGTTTAGGAGGTTAATAGTTTATTTAGATAGTTTGCAATGTGGGGGAATGGCAGTTTAGGAGTTAATAATTTAGTGTTTGTGTTGTGGTGTGTGGAAGTTTAGGGGTTAATAGTGTAGATGTTTATTTTGCAGTGTTGGGTGTGGTGGATTAGGGGTTAATAGTGTATTGGCAACTTTGTGGTGGGCTATGTGGTTGTTTAGGGGTTATTACAGTAAGGGCTTATTGTGATTGGGGTTAGCGTGTGTAGGGTGTTAGTTTTTTTAAACTTTTTTGCTCCATTGTCTTCTAGACTTTTAAACTTTTTTGCTCCATTGTCTTCTGGAGCAGTAAGTTATTGCGCTAGCGTTAAGTAATTTTCACAAGTTAGGTTAGAACAATAATTTGTTACTTTCAACTCGTAATACCAGCACAACCTGACTTTCGAAAATGACTTACCGCTAGCGCAATTGGCGCTCTAGCAAAAGCACTAGTTAGTGCTTCCCTTGTAATCTAGCCCTTAAAGGAACATGAAACCCCAAATTTTTCTTCCATGATTGAGATTGAGAATACGATTTTAAACAACGTTCCAATTTACTTCTATTATTTAATTTGCTTCCTTCTCTTGTTATCCTTTGCTGAAGGGTTTATCTAGGCAAGCTCAGGAGCAGCAGAGAATCTAAGTTCTAGCTGTTGATTGGTGGCTGCATATATACACTGATTGTCATTGGCTCACTCATGTGTTCAGTTAGAAACCATTAGTGCATTGTTGCTCCTTCAACAAATGATAGAGAGAGAATGAAACAGATTAGATAATAGAAGTACATTAGAAAGTTGTTTAAAATTGTATTCTCTATCTGAATCATGAAAGAAAATGTTTGGGTTTTATGTCCCTTTAATGTTTAAATACATGCAAATAATATCTTTCTCTGTACTGAAGGGTAAATTGGGGGAAGACAAATGCAGTTGAGTGTTAGCGTAATGGTGATAATGAAACCAATGTTATGAAGTTTCTAAGAAAGTCAGTAGACATAAATAAAGTGTAGTGAGCTGTCAACACAAGAAGAAGCAGATAATGAGAAAAGACCAACTAGCTTGAAATGAGGAGGCCCAAACTGTGGTCTTGCTAGGGATGTAGCGTTGTCAGGTGTCCAGTTTTCTACTGGACAGTCCAGTATTTTATTAGACTGTGAAGTAAAATCTTTACATGCAAATAGTTATACTAGGCACTGCTAACTATCCTTACAATATAAAGAAATAAATATTTAAATATCAATATAAAAACAGGATCAATGCTTCAAAACGAATAATACAATCATAAAGCAATATACATCAGAGCACACTTATATAGAGCAGTACCTTCCAATGTCCAGTATAGGTACTGATAGTCTCTAAGTTGTAGATTGTATATATATTTTTGATGTGAATCCAATCTTCTAGCAAAACTGCAGCTCCTCAAATAAGAGTCCCATCACAGACCCATTGATAGAAATACTGAAAAAGATAAAGCGAGAAGAGCGCACAACAAACACATCTAAGTGCAGATTAAAATTTACATTTATTGATCAATATCCCTATCCAAGAAAATCACTCACATGATATAACGTAAAAGCAAGCATATGATATAAAAGATATATTGGAAAAACCAGCTCCAGCGTCCACCGGGTTGTAAAATCCTCCTTACATCAAGAGTCAGAGCAATCCAGAAAGTAGGTGTGTGTCCAGACAAACAACCAACTCCGAAGTAAGTAGGGCTGGATCCTCCTCCTCGACCCGATAGTTAGATTCGGTAGGTGTGTATCCTTATAGAGCTGACATATCCAGAATTGCTGAACCAACTTGGGTGTATGTTCACCAGCTCAGTATATACAGTCTGGAGTCAGCAAACATAAATGTTATAAAAACATGTATAAAATAAGAAAAAACTAAAATTCCCTCGGCTCACGCTGTGATCCAGCTTTTTTGCTGACACAAATCTGTAGCCTCAATGGGAATATTATAAAAGCAACTAACACTCGATGTACATTTCGGTTTGAGTCAGCAATAACACTGGATCACAACGTTAGCCTAGGGAATTGTAGTTTCTTCTTATTTTATACATGTTTTTATAACATTTACGTTTGATGACTCCGGACTGTATATACTAAGCTGGTGAACATACACTCAAGTTTGTTCAGCGATTCTGGATTTGTCAGCTCTATAAGGATACACACCTACTGATTCGAACTATCGGGTGGAGGAGGATCCAGCCCTGTTTACTTCGGAGTTGGTTGGTTGTCTGGACACACACCTACTTTCTGGATTGCTCTGATGCTTTACAACCCGGTGGATGCTGGAGCTGGTTTGTCAATATATCTTTTATGTCATATGCTTGTTTTTATGTTATATCCTGTGAGTGATTTTCTTGGATAGGGATATTGATCAATAAATGTCAATTTTAATCTGCACTTAGATGTGTTTGTTGTGCGCTCTTCTCGCTTTATCTTTTTCAGAATTAAAATCTTTACATAATACTGGACACTATAAATGACCAGTTTTTTAAGTCTCTGACGCCTAGATTTAGAGTTTTGCGGCCAAAGGGGTGCATTAGCTACGCGTGCTTTTTTTCCCCCACACCTTTTAAATACAGCTGGTATTTAGAGTTTAGAGAATGGCAGGGTTTTCAGTGCGTTAGGCTCCAAAAGGGGAGCGTAGAGCATAATTTAACGCCACTGCAACTCTAGATACCAGTGGTGCTTACGGACGCGGCCAGCCTAAAAAACGTGCTCTTGCACGATTCCCCCATAGGAAACAATGGGGCTGTTTGAGCTGAAAAAAAACCTGTTCCGATCAGCCAATAGAATGCGAGCTCAATCTGATTGGCTGATCGGATCAGCCAATCGGATTGAACTTGATTCTGATTGGCTGATTCCATCAGCCAATCAGAATTTTCCTACCTTAATTCCGATTGGCTGATAGAATCCTATCAGCCAATCGGAATTCGAGGGACGCCATCTTGGATGACGTCCCTTAAAGGAACCGTCATTCGTCGGGAAGTCGTCGGAAGAAGATGACGGATCCGCGCTGGAGGTCTTCAAGATGGAGCCGGTCGTCATCGGATGAAGATAGAAGATGCCGCTTGGATCAAGATGGTTGCCACTTGCCGGTCCGGATCGCCTCTTCTTCCCAGATAGGATGAAGACTTTGGAGCCTCTTCTGGACCTCTTCAGCCGCTGGATGATGGATCGCCAGCCACCGCTTAGGTTGGATGAAGATTTTGGAGCCAGGACCCATCGGTGATACCCGGTGAGGTGAAGATAAGGTAGGAAGATCTTCAGGGGCTTAGTGTTAGGTTTATTTAAGGGGGGTTTGGGTTAGATTAGGGGTATGTGGGTGGTGGGTTGTAATGTTGGGGGGGGGTATTGTATGTTTTTTTTACAGGCAAAAGAGCTGAATTTTTTGGGGCATGCCCTGCAAATGGCCATTTTCAGGGCTGGTAAGGTAAAAGAGCTTTGAACTTTTTTAATTTAGAATAGGATAGGGCATTTTTTTATTTTGGGGGGCTTTGTTATTTTATTAGGGGGCTTAGAGTAGGTGTAATTAGTTTAAAATTGTTGTAAGATTTTTCTTATGTTTGTAAATATTTTTTTATTTTTTGTAACTTAATTCTTTTTTATTTTTTGTACTTTAGTTAGTTTATTTAAATGTATTTATTTGTAGGTATTGTATTTAATTTATTTATTGATAGTGTAGTGTTAGGTTTAATTGTAGGTAATTGTAGGTATTTTATTTAATTTATTTATTGATAGTGTAGTGTTAGGTTTAATTGTAACTTAGGTTAGGATTTATTTTACAGGTAATTTTGTTATTATTTTAACTAGGTAACTATTAAATAGTTATTAACTATTTAATAGCTATTGTACCTGGTTAAAATAATTACAAAGTTGCCTGTAAAATAAATATTAATCCTAAAATAGCTACAATGTAATTATTCGTTATATTGTAGCTATATTAGGGTTTATTTTACAGGTAAGTATTTAGCTTTAAATAGGAATAAGTTATTTAATAAGAGTTAATTTATTTAGTTAGAATAAAATTATATTTAATTTAGGGGGGTGTTAGGGTTAGGGTTAGAATTAGCTTTAGGGGTTAATAAATTTAATAGAGTAGCGGTGAGGTCCGGTCGGCAGATTAGGGGTTAATAATTGAAGTTAGGTGTCGGCGATGTTAGGGAGGGCAGATTAGGGGTTAATACTATGTATTATAGGGTTAGTGAGGCGGGGAGTGAGGCGGATTAGGGGTTAATAACTTTATTATAGTAGCGGAGCGGTCCGGTCGGCAGATTAGGGGTTAATAAGTGTAGGCAGGTGGAGGCGACGTTGAGGGGGCAGATTAGGGGTTAATAAATATAATATAGGGGTCGGCGGTGTTAGGGGCAGCAGATTAGGGGTACATAGCTATAATGTAGGTGGCGGCGCTTTGCGGTCGGCAGATTAGGGGTTAATTATTGTAGGTAGCTGGCGGCGACGTTGTGGGGGGCAGATTAGGGGTTAATAAATATAATATAGGGGTCGGCGGTGTTAGGGGCAGCAGATTAGGGGTACATAAGTATAACGTAGGTGGCGGTCGGCAGATTAGGGGTTAAAAAAATTTAATCGAGTGGCGGCGATGTGGGGGGACCTCAGTTTAGGCGTACATAGGTAGTTTATGGGTGTTAGTGTACTTTAGAGCACAGTAGTTAAGAGCTTTATAAACCGGCGTTAGCCCAGAAAACTCTTAACTACTGACTTTTTTCTGCGGCTGGAGTTTTGTCGTTAGATTTCTAACGCTCACTTCAGACACGACTCTAAATACCGGCGTTAGAAAGATCCCATTGAAAAGATAGGATACGCAATTGACGTAAGGGGATCTGCGGTATGGAAAAGTCGCGGCTGGAAAGTGAGCGTTAGACCCTTTCCTGATTGACTCCAAATACCGGCGGTAGACTAAAACCAGCGTTAGGAGCCTCTAACGCTGGTTTTCACGGCTACCGCCAAACTCTAAATCTAGGCCTGAGTGTTTAATGTAGAAGGCCTCCTATGCTTCAATGAATTACAAATATGGAGCAGAAAGAAGTGAGGACAGCCAAGAGGTCATATCTCTACTGTGTGTTACTGGCAACCAAAGAGGTAAAATTCTTGATTTGTATGTTACTAGTAGCCAAGGGATAAAATGACTACTTAGATGTGAAACATATACATGGTAGGATTAATAGTGGGGTCTACTGTAGCTTTTTTGGTAGGGGGGTTGTGTGACTTCACACACCATCATGCCCAGTCCCCTATAGATCATCCAGTATTTTTATGGAGGACATCTGAAAACCCTATATGGATGCAGAAGAGCTACATGTCAAAGGCAGCAGTGGGTCTTCCAGTATGAACATGAAGTGAGGACCTTGGTCTTTTGCTGTGTCGAATTTGTTTGCTACTTATGTTAAGATTGTTTCAGTGCAGTGAGATGAGCAAAAACCAGGCTGGGAACAATGAATAAATGGTCTCTTTGTCTTTTGGCTTCTTATTCCTCTCTTCTGCAAATCATCCACGTGATATTTCTTTGGCTATCTTCCACTATTTCAGAGTCCATCTTTTCTTTACTCTGCTAGCCTCCATGGTCTGGCATACAGTCAAGTCGAGCATAAAAAGCATTATTCTTTTCTTTAACACTATTGATTCATTTAATCCTGTTTACATCACTCATTTTATATCCTGCTGCATTTTAGCTCAACCTTTAATTCTCTGATCAATGCCAAGTCTGTCTCAATCCTACATGGTTCTCTTAAGGCTAAAATCTGATCTATATTATTTATATGCCCCTCTGGAATTTGTTGAGTATGGGAATCTCGGCAACACTTAAATGATCAGTAAAGAGCTTGAGATTTTTATTAAATGGTTTAGTTATAAACAGTGTAACTAATCTACAATAAACTTTCATTATTTATTTTGCCTCCTTTTCATGTAATTTTGACTTGAAAATTGCAGATCTTCTAATTTTGAGAGATAAAATGCACCTGCAGACTTCTCAAGGATAACACTGCTGCAGATTGTACTTAATCAGCTTCAGCACATAATTTCAAAACAAAACACTTCATACTAACATAATAACTGTAGCTAGTCTTGCTGGCTGCAGACTCAAGCCCGGATTGGCTCCTCCAAATAAAAGCAAATGGACGGCGGAGTTTGGCTATTGAGAATAATTGCAGCAAAAAAGAAGTCAACAACATATTTTCACCTTTCCTGAACATTTACTCAATTAACCATATGCTTATTATAAGGGTCTCAGCCTTACGAGATGATACTGATCAAAACAAAGGCTGTTTGGGATCAACATAACCAGTGTGCACTGTTTGTTATCTTCTCAGTTTAGTTATATCTTGTAGCTGTGCTGTCATCACTTTAAAACAATTAGCAGGATGGAACTGCATGCAAATATTCTCTGATATATTTATATAACATAGGACATTGCATAAGAGTTTTTCCTTACTTTTCTGATCTGATATGTATAAGCAATAACATTTAAGATACATCTTGACAGAACAAAAACCTTTTCAAATCCAGAACCTGGCATAGGGCTAGATTACAAGTAGTGCACTTTTGTTAGTGCATGTCATGATAACCAATATCTTGACAATGCAACCTTACGTGCATTTTAAAAGTTCAAAGTAAATGCGTTTGTTTGAGTGCAACCTAAATTTGTGTGCATTGGATCTGCGCAAGTGAATACCTAGCGCAGATCCTCAGAACCTACAGCTGTTAGCTTTTCACAGCTGTTTGCTAGTCAGGGAGGGATGGGGGCTCTGGGCGATAAACACTCCAATATTTGCAAGTAGCAAGGCTCAGTGGGATAATAAACAGTTTATTTGTACAATAAAACAGCACACATATATGTATAAAAACACTTTGTAAATATAAAAAAGAATAAAGGACTAAAAACGTTTCTATATGTACTGGCACAAGTCGAACCGTGCTGAGAACAGAAGATTAACCACAATCAACTGATCGACTATGTTGCCAGAGTACAAGAGCGTGTATGAGTCGGGGGGCGGAGCCTGGTGCGTTTCACAACTCGATTGGTCGCTTCTTTAGAGGTAGGTATATGCCCCTACTTCTCTGTTATATGCATCACTGCTCATATTAAACTGAATGCCCGTTTTTGCATTTTGCTTTTGTGATAGGAAATGGTAAAGTGAGGTGTTAGATTAGATTCTTCAATCAAGAGTTTATTATTTTTAAAGTGGTGCAAATTGTGCAACTTTGTTCTAGGGTGTAGCCGTAGTCCATATCAGTCTCTTCAGTAGAGCATTGGTGGCTTTAGAGCAATGAGAACTGGTGGGACATAATTTTTGCTGCGCCTCTCATGAATTTTATGCTGCCCTGTTTATGGAAGTCTGAGAGAGGAATACTCAGTACTTTTTTATTTCCACAGGCCAATGTGAGGGAGAGGACCTCACAAGCCAGGTGAGATGCCTTGCTGTTGGGCATTTGTCAGATGAGTGCTAACTTTTATTATTTCTGGGGGAAACATTTCTCAGAAAAAGGGGGCACTTCATTATGCCGGAATGAAAGGGCACGGGTTAAAATGGCTCTTTATTCTCTGGGGACATATTTTCTCCTTTCTGGAACAAGTTTTTGACAGTAATGTAGGCACTGGGGCTGAGATTGCTGCTGACTATTTATCTCTGGTGGTTCCATTCTCCCGACGGTTAAACTTATAATAGATCGAACGGGAGATTGTTAGTTAGACGCCCACGATGGGCGGGGCTAAGCTGTGGCAGTAAATGTAGTCATTATGTGATGGGCTTGAATTGTAGCCCATTGGAATATAAAATCAATTATACTACACTATATAAATATTTCAAATTTGAAACAGCAATTGAATATATATATATATATATATATATATATATATATATATATATATATATATATATATATATATATATATATATATATATATATATATATATATTAGAAGACAGCACTCACTGGTCTTAAGTGAAGCAACAACAGCTTTAATTAAGTGACGTTTCAGGGACTGCTCCCCTGAAACCTCCAAAATAAAAAACTCACAATGGTGTAGCACATTTCAAATAAAATGGTAGGCACACAAACAGGTCATACTCACAGGATTTCAAAACAAGTCTTTCTCAAGAGCATAAAATCAATATATGTGAGAGCAAGTTGGACTCCAACTTGCTTTGACATATATTGATTTTATGCTCTTGAGAAAGGCTTGTTTTGCCGAAACGCGTTGAGCTATATTTTAATAAAATCTGAAGCTGCATCTGAAGATACCCTGGTGATGGTTCTAATAAAAGGCTGATTTAAAACTGAAATCCTGTGAGTATGACCTGTTTGTGCGCCTACCATTTTATTTGAAACGTGCTACACCATTGTGAGCATTTTATTTTGGAGGTGAAAGAAGGCAGGTTTCACAGAGGAAAAGAGCAGCTTGCATCCCCTGAGCACAGCGCAGCCACATTCGATATTTCTTGTTTTTGGACACGGTCTGGGAGAACCGGGGCTGGCAGCGAGCATCTGAAGGGAAGCGCTAGCATAGCTTCATACTTTACTGCTATTTAGAAATATAAATATATATTTGTGCAAAAATCCATCACATATATTTAAATATCTCTTTAAGAATAAATAGAACATATTTGGCTATGTGCAGAAAACTGAGTTATGACATATGCAATATTATCTTCTTATGTTGGGTTTTTAAATAACCGCAATAGTGTTTGCACAACTTGTTGGTGCGATTCTGCATTTGTGACTTCTCAAAGTCTATTTGTTACCGCAACATTACGAATCCAAGAGCGCAGACTTCTTACTTTCAACTCGTAATACAAGCACAAATGTATGAGTGCAAATTACTTGTAGAGGTTTCAACTCTCGCACGCAAGTGCAAACCATCGCTCCACTCATAATCAGACTCTTAATGGGGATCTCTGTGTTCAACCCCATTGGATAGGCATACAAAATTCTGGGCAGTTTAAATTGTATTACAATACAGTGTTTCTCAATTCCAGTTCTTAAGAGGCAGATTTCCATGTTGGACTGAAGCACAGGAGAAATAATTAGCTAATTTGTAACCATGGTTACTAACCCACTACTCATCTATCAGCTTATTATTTTACCTGTTCTCGAGTTCAAATATCATGAAAATCTGGTTTGCTTGGCGTCTCGAGGACTGGGACAGAGAAAGACTGTTCTAATCCATTAAGCGCACTGCCTCTTGAACTAATCAAGCAAACTAAATGTGAGCACCACAGAAATATTTCAAGATAGGGCAAAACAATACAGATGCACTGCGCATCATTTTAACATTAAAAGTCAAGTGGGTTCCTATGTTTAGATACAAGGTGTGAATATTACAATTATAGTAAAATAAGAAAATCTACATGTACCTACACTGGGTAAGTAAATACAAGATTAAAGTGATTGTAAAGTCCGTTATGTTAACTGTCACTAATAAATAGTTTGTTGCACAATTAATTTGCATATATGTTTTCTCTAAATGAAGTTTATTGAAATGTTTAAGAAAATTAAACATTTATGCTTATGTTTATTGCACTCCACTGACCGGACCCCCTTGCTTAAAAAAATATCTTCATCAATTGTGTCCAATTATAAATCGTGTCTCCGGACTTCTTTATCTATGTCATGATGCAACGCAAGGATTGTTTCAGTTTTTTATGGGCATGCGCAAAATGTTATCTTTACGGCTAGTGAATCATGATCATGCAGTGAGTCATACACTATGCTCATGCACGGTCTTTTAGCGCATAGGTAAATCTCACAATCGCAAATTGTCTGGCTAAGCCAGAGTAAACATTGAATCATTTTATACAAATTGATTTACTGTTTACCTGGATCAGAGCCAATAAGTATTTACGTTGCTTATTTTTAAAGTTATCAATTTTGCCTTTTTTTCAAAATATTGCCTATAACATACTTACATTAATAATATGTGTTGCTTGTTTGTACTAGGGGTACGATACCATAAGCAACTTTCTTGCACTCTATCGATGAACCAAGTAAACAATGAATCTCATGATGAATTTATCCACCAATCAGCAAGAATAACCCAGGTTATTCACCAAAAATGGGCCGGCATCTAAACTTACATTCTTGCATTTCAAATAAAGATGCCAAGAGAAGGAAGACAATTTGATAATAGGAGTAAATTAGAAAGTTGCTTAAAATTGCATGCTCTATCTGAATCACAAAAGAAAAAATTTGTGTTCAGTGTCCCTTTAAGGAGTGACGTGTACAGCGGGTGAAACCTCCTCACATGTCATGGAGAATAACAAATACAGTATCATGGGGCAGAGTTTTAGAGCGTAACGGATCCTGATCAAAATAGATAAAATACAAGGAAATGCAAGACTTATTTAAAAGATAAAAATAAAAAAATAGCGTTTCAACTCGTATGAATATATTAATGTGATTTATGCATGTCACAGTTTATAGCGTTTACCATCAATTTAAGAAACAGGCTTTTCTTGGCGTCTTCCATAGTGGTGTCAATAGAGCTTCTTGAAAGCAATGCAAAAAAAACTTTGCTGATTGGTTCAATATGAAGATTTTTTTGTCTAAGGAGTGCAGTTTTTTTCCAGTTAATCAATAACTTAATTTTCTTTGTTGTGCAATTAAAGGGATATGAAACCCAACATTTTTCTTTCATGATTCAGATAGAGCATGCGATTTTAAACAACTTTATCATTTACTTCTATTTCAAATTTTTGTTCGTTTTCTTGGTGTCTTTTGTTGAAAAGCAAGGACATATGCTTAGGAGCCAGCCTATGGCAGCAGTTTTGCAAGAATGTTATCCATTTACAAGAGCACTAGATTCCTGCCATGCACTGCTCCAGATGCCTACCTAGGTATCTCTTCAACACAGAATATTATGGGAACGAAGCAAAATTGATCATAGAAATTAACCTTAAAACTTTTTAAAATGGTGTTCTCTGTCTAAATCACAAAAGAAAATGTTTGTGTTTCACAGCTATGAATCATTTTGCAAGATATTATAAAGACTCTAGTAAGTTTAAAAGTTCCAAAACGTAATTGAAATATTTTATGAGCTTTTTCATTTTCACAGTGTTTTGCATGGCTCTTCATACAAAGCCAATTTTCCATAACATTGGGTACATGGGTATGGATACAAAATGCCCTTGTTTCAATAACAGAATTCCCAGAGATTTGTACCATCCCTCGTTGCAGTCACAGTTGTGAGTTAAAGGGACAGTAACCACCTTGTAATTACAAGAGATTTCTGTTGTGTTGCTATAAAAAACATAGACAAATTAATATCCTTTTTACTATAATTATTTTTTCAGTAGCCAAACTCCACCCACCATTTGCCCATTTGTCCTGTCTCTTCTAGATTGTAAGTTCCCACGGGAATAGGGCCCTTAATTCCTCCTGTTTGTGTTTGTGAAATGTTGTCCTGTCTCTTACAAGTTTTATATCATTGTTTTATTTAAATTAATTGTACCCATGGAAAGCGCTGCGGAATATATTTGCGCTTCATAAATAAAGTATAATAATAAAATATTTGGAGGAGCCCATTTGGGCTTTAGTCCACGGATAACAAAGCTAGCCACTGCCATCAATTTAATATTAAGTGAATTGTTTGCAATTGTTATCTGATAAAGCCAATTGGTGACATATATGTAGCAGGGTTAGCCTTGATAAGTCAGCAGGGTGCAGTTTAAGTTCTGAGAATTAGAAATTACTCAATTTTCAGAGCTAAATTACATGAGAATAGGGCAACATAAATAATGGAAATATATTGTAACATTGTTTAATTACATATAACTAAACATTTAATATACAAATCTCATTGTTTTTACTGTCCATTTATGCTCCATTATAATGAAAGGAGTTAATCTATCTCACACTGTAAATGTTCACTTCTCAGTGCATAAAATAAATCCCACTGTAAAGGATACCAGCATCAAAAACACTATTAAAACTTTAACAAACGAACAAATTACAATGAAAACAAAAAACAGGGTCAATTCAACTCAAGGAGTCCAATATACGTTGCTTGACCAATTTTAATTTTCCTAATTTTTTTGTGCCATTAACTGTATTTATTAGTATTGCAAAACAACCTAATTTTTTAATTTTATTTGGTTTAACCACGGTGACCATCTTTGTATCATTGTGTACAGCAAATTTTGGTTATACACATTTTTACTAAAACCTCAATATCTCAGTTAAGGATGGTCCTAGCTCCTTGGAACAAAAAATGATCTTTAGAGCACATTACAAGGTACATGTACATATATAAACATGTTGCACATTCTTGTTCCATAGACTTAGAACTCAAGTCCTAATGTAATCATCAAGATCACTTAGTGCTTCACTTTTAGGGTCAATTTATAATGGGAAGGGGTCGGGTCTCAGTCCTAATTATTTTTAAGGGGTTACCTATCTAAATATAGTGTGCATGCAGAACATTTCAGATTTGAGATTTCTCTTATGGAGCGAGAAAATGCAATTTTTTTTATAATTTCTCCTCACTTTCAGGTTGGTTATCTCTGGTGGGGGACCACATAGGTACCTGAAATGTTCACAGATATAAGTCCTCTCTGGTAACATTCTGCTCTAAAAGTTTGAGATTCCACTGGTTATAGAGCTAGGGCTAGTAGAAATTTTAGAAATGAACAGATGTAATACAGGTACACAACAGATTTTCTGGCAACTGATCATTTGGCACCTCCTTTAGTTTGAAAACAATTAAAATAATGCAAGAGGGAAATTCAATAATGCGCTTCAATACAGCCCATTGACTTATAATAGTTGTGCTGCACTTATTGTTGGGGTGATTGGTGGTGACACAGTGCCTCCATTTTATGAATTAGCACCTCCGATATGGCTTCTAAGACAGATGAGTTTAAAAGTAAACAGTCCATATCAATCCAAAAGAAAGTGGAACTGTTGAAAAAAATGGACCATTGTGTTTCAGTGCATAATCTGTGTGACATCTATGGTATTGGTTCATTAACTGTTTATGACATAAAGAAGCAAAGGGATTTTTGCAGACACTGATTTATAGAAAGATTATTAGAAAATATGAAGGATGGCAAGAGTACTGACCATGATCAAGTTATGATGGAATGGTTTAGACAATGTCGGAAGGATGGAGTGGACTTGTCAGGTAGAATGATAATAGACCAGGCTCAGATGTTCCATAGGAACTTAAATTAGAATATGAGTATGATTATAGAGAAGGATGGCTTCAAAGATTCAAGAAGCGACATGGAATTTCCATGCATAAAGTGTGTGGAGAAAAGCAGTCTGAAAACCATAAAGAAGCTTCAAAGTATGTGGATGAATTTGTGAAGCATGTAGCTGACAATAACCTCAGTCTGGAGCAAGTGTATAATGCAGATAAAACTGCATTATATTGCGAATGCACACCTAGGAAAACTTTAACAACAAAAGACGAAGAAGAGCCCACAGGATTCAAACAATCTAAGAACAGACTTAACATTTTATCATTCTCAAACCCAGCAGGTACAAAAAGATGTAAACTGATGGTGATAGGAAATGTAAATGCCCCAGGGCTTTGAAAGGTGTTAATATCTACCCACCCAGTTGCATACCATTCAAATAAAAATGGCTGGATTACAACTGAGATTGCCATAGAATGGTTTTAAAAGTTTTTTTGTTCCAGAAGCCAGAGCACACTGCACATCTGTACCAGAAGATTTCAAAATTCTTCTTATTCTGGACATCTGTTCAGCCCACCCCAAAACTGAATTAATTTGTAAGAGAACTGTTTCCACAGTGTATTTACCACCAAACTATACATTGTTTATCCAACTCCAAGACCAAAGAATATTGAGCTTTCTAAAGGTATTGCTCACTTTTCATGAAACGTATGTTGATGTGGTGAATGCTGGCAAGTCGATTCAGACATTTATTAAAGAATTTAACATGAAGGATGTTCTTTGGGTCATTGCTAGCTGGTGGAACAATTTGCAAACTTTAACACTAAAGAAAGGCTGGTGGAGCAAGGTAGAAACTTCAACACTAAAGAAAGGCTGGCATAAGCTGTGACCTGCCTTGTTCTTTGATACTTTACATGATGAGAATGTTAACAAGGATTTCACAGGATTTCATGTATCAAATAAAAAAATAAATTATTCATGAGTTGCTTGAGTATGCAAAAAGTGTTACACGAACTTTAGCCAAGGATATACCAAGTAATCTTAATGAAGAAAATCTGGCGGAGTGGATGAATGTGGACAAAGAAACACCTGTAGTGAATCATCTTACATACTCTGAAATTAAAGACACTGTTCTGAATGCTGATAAAAACACAGGAAGTGATGAAGATGACAGTGGTCAAGATGAAACAGATGTAGCTGAAATAATTTCCATTGACAAGTTAATTGAGTTTGTGAGTGAATTAATTAAAGGTCTAGAGCAACGTATCTTCGTTATAGAACAAGAAATAATGAATTTTCATTTGATGCATAAAAATTTACATGGAGAAAGATCAAAACATATGAAGCAACTTCGCTTGGTTAAAATGTTAAGAGATAACCCAAAAGAATGTGTTTAACAGCAGTATGCCTGCTGACAGCCTTCAATTTCTATACCTTTGTGATTAGCTTTACAGTTTTGTTACTTTGGGAGCAGAAGCGCTGCATTATTATTTGTAAGTACAATACAGTACAATAATATTTACTTATTTGTCTAAACAAATGAGAGCGCCTTATTTGTAATATCCTTAAAAACAATAATATAGTTTATATAAACATAGTAGTCCCAGTTTGAGGCTGCTATCTTACCTACAAAGTTAATTATTAAAAAGCATCAGAATAGACAGCGCCAATGTCAACGATTCTTTGTGATATAAAGATTTATTTACAGAGTTAAAATGTCACAATATATGTGTACACACATAAAGTAATAATAAAAATAAATAGGCAGTCTGTCACAATACTAAATTGACAAATCAATAGAAGAACAATAGATTGTAGAGCAACAATAAAACCGCTTGCCTGGCCAGGTTCGTTAATCCTTACTATGCATTTCAGGGCTCCTCCCCTTTCCTCAGGTGTGTATGGATTATCTGTATATTGTCTGACTACAATCATGGCATTTAATGCATTTTCCAACCAATCGTTAAGATTGTAAGGAGAACAATTTCTGTTTCTATTGTTTAAAGCCATTGGTTCATGTTACATAAGTCTGAACAACCGAACTGGCAGTCTGTGTCACCAATTGCAAACCTTAAAGTGTTTTTATCTTAAAATGTTTTTATCTTAAAAATGTTTTATCAAATATAATCTTTAAATTAAAACACACAATACTATATGTAAAGCTCTTGTTGAATACAAATTGCAAGAAAAGCTTTTTAATGCGTATTGGAAAAAGGGTATCTAAAGGACTGAATAAAAACAGTATATTTTTATTTATGCACAAAATTAAAAAATATTCATCTCCTTAGTTAGTTCTTAAGGATATTTTTAAAGGGACATTGAACCCAAATTTTTTCTTTCGCAATTCAGATAAAGCATGCAATTTTAAGCAACTTTCTAATTTACTCCTATTTTCTTCATTCTCTTGGTATCTTTATTTGAAAAGCAAGAATGTAAGTTTAGATGCTGGCCCATTTTTGGTGAACAACCTATGTTGTTCTTGCTGTTTGGTGGATAAATTCACCCACCAATAAACAAGTGCTGTCCAGGGTATGAACCAAAAATTGTCTGGCTCCTTAGCTAAGATGCCTTAGCTAAGAAAAATTGATAATAGGAGTAAATTAGAAAGTTGCTTAAAATTGCATGCTCTATCTGAATCATGAAAGAAAACATTTGGGTTAAGTGTCCCTTTAAGGATATGTTTAGATTATTAAAGTAGCATTATATATGGGTCAACCATAGCAATAGTTTATTAATAAAAACAATGTCTTAGATATTATTTTTAGATACATTGTGTGGATTTAATAGTTTGTACTCTTTAAATATTGATAGGCTAAGAATTCTATAGAGAGCGAGCTAATTCCAAAGAATAGAATTATATATTTTTAGTCTGTATCGGTGCTGTCTTTTGATGTGATATGATCAGTGTTTTAAAATTAATGACATCATTTGCAAAAGGGATCAACATTGGCTAAGATATTTGTCAATCAAAAGAAGGAACTGCTATTGGCCCATACACCTGCCAACCAATAGGTTTTCTCATTTCAATAATGTAGCAAGATTCATTTGGATAGTTTTTTAGATGGAGCTGGTAATCCTATCTGCTGCTAAAGTGGTTGAAATGTGGTGATAATGTATAAACAGATATTAACTTTTTGTACACATAAGTATATACGTATAAAAAGCTTTTCTTGTAAACTTGTATTCAAATAATCTTTATATTACAAAGAATCCTTGACATTTGCCGCTGTTTATTCTGATGTTTTACAATAATATTTATGTTTAATATTTGTTTTAGATTTAATATTTGTTGCGATCAGCCCACCGCTAAGAAAACGTGTCTCCTAGTAATTTAGATTACTAGTGGATTTTGCTAAAACAAAATTAGCAAGTGTTTCATTGTGTGAATTTTCAGCCTCTACTTTTGTTTAATAAAACAGCATTATACTGTTAATAAACAATTTCACTGTGTTTGTCTATGTTCTTATTTTTGGTGTTGGATGGTCCGGCAAAACTGTTAATCAAGAACATCTCTGGAATCGGTGGTGTGCCTGTATAAGCATAACAAATAATAAAAATGAACAGTATTTTAAAGTAATTGACCCTAAAAGCAGAACTTTAAGCAATCTTGACCATTACATTAGGTTTTATGTTCTAAGACTATGGAACAAGAATGTGCAAAATGTTTATATATATACATGTACCTTGTAATGTGCTCTAGACATTAGTTTTTGTTTCAAGAAGCTAGTACCATCAGGGCTGAGATATTGAGGTGTCCGTAAACATCTGTACAGGAAGAAAATCCTTTATCCAAACTGCCTGGGACCGGTTAAGGTTTGGATTTCAGAATAGTTTGGATTTTGCATCTTTAAAATGGGACAGTTTGGAGAGGGGAAGGAACCAAGTGTAACAATATCTTATGTCATTTAGACAATACAGGTACACCCAGCTCATACAGCGGGTTAGGGACCGGAGCCCCGCTGTAAAGTGAAAACCGCCTTAAAGTGAAACAAGGCAGTTTTAGCTTTCTTTTCACTTGCCAGTGTGTTTAAAAACTTAAAAACATGTTTTAACTAAGTTATATTAGGTGTACAATAGTTCTAAGTTTAGTTTAACACTCGCACAGCACAGTATTCAATAAATACTGTACCTGTAAAATAGTGACAATTACTGTAGTAAAATTTGCCAGACTATTGCACTGAGACACAGATTGCACTGTAATGCTGTAAACAGAGTGAACTAAGTATAACAAAATGGTACCAGTCACTTTTCTTGCAATCTCACAAAGATTACAGCACTGTTTTAAAATCTTTGGAGGTTGAACTTCAGCTCCACAAAGCGCTGTATTAGCGAATCGCTGTAAAGTGAGGTATACCTGTATTTATATATGATTATGCAATTTATACTAAATGTAGTTTTATATTATTTTTTAATACTTTTGGGATTTACAGGCATGGAAAATCATAATTTTAGATTATTTTATTTGAAAAAAAATATTGGTGAAAAAGTTTGAATTTTATAATGTTTGGATTTTGTGATTCCGGATTTAAGAATTTGTTCCTGTACAACCAAAATTTGTCGTGCACCATGACACAAAGATGGCTGCCGTAGTTAAACCAAGTAAAATACAAATTTAAAAAAAATGCACTGTCATTACATAGAGGTAATCCCTCAAAAAATAAATTAGGAAAATTAAAAATGGTCAAGCAACCAACTTGACAGTTATTGGACCACTTGATATAGATTTACCTTACAAACTCTATAAAACAGTTCACACTAATTATGCGTTAAATCTTTGAAAACGTAAAATAAAAAAATAAATAAAGATGAGACAGTCTCATTAGCTTTGAAATCGCAAGATATGACCATGAGACAAGATACTTCGTAAGTGCGATAGTCTTTATGAATTCCTCATGCTTGCCTGATGTTTAGGTGAAAAACTCTGAACACTTCTCCAAATCTCTCATACTGTCTGCCAGATTTCTGAGATTTCTTTTGTTCAATTCAGCAAGACTACTTTACAGACAGAGGAAAAATGTTGCAGTTGTAATTTTTATTATTCTGCATTACCATTTGTTTGTGTTTGTTGTGTGAGATAGTAACACAACTATAGATGTTAAAGGCAGGAACTCCCCTTAAAGAAACTGTGGAAACTATAGATGAAGTGACACTCAATGAATTTCTAAACACAATCCTGAATTTACAAGGCACCTCAGCAGCTTCACCAGCGTCTATGAAGCAAGCTCATTATCACAATTCATGGTAAAAAAAAAATGAAAAAAAGATTAATCACAAGAAAATGATAAAGAAGGGCCACACTCTTAATTTTCTAATTGACTGGACTAGATTGTGCATTCATTTTTTTTATTTATTTAAAGATAAAATGCTCTAACTAAATAGAAAGAATACTATATTTTTTCTGTTAAAATGTTACTATAATGTCTGCAAAAGAGGTATTATATATTTATTTGTTAAAGCTCTTCTGTTATACTGGGAAAGATGTGGCCTGGATTCCCACCTTTTTCTCTATTGGAAAATCAACAATATTCTATTAAATAGTTAGATTTATATAATTTAATCAAGCAAACTTTATTTGGGTCCTGTTAAAGAGTTTTATTTACAAAGAAAAGCAGGTTCATTTTAAAAAGACTTCAACTAACATACGTAAGACAGAGATTTAGCCAGTATGCGATGAGATATTGACTTGATATATCAATATGACCAGCCTGGAGGTCTGTGTTAGAAGAGCGGACAGAGATAAAGTGATTAAATCAGCCTGTCAGCTGAATTTATAACCTGTGTATAGTTTGCCTCAAACAAAGATAGATTTTGTCTTACTGGAGACTGAAAATGTTATTACAGCATCTAAAACATGAATTGCAGATCAATATAAGACAGAGATTAACAACTTCACTTTATGAAGGAGTTATAGGAAGACGTTACGTGAAGTACGAGGAGGGTTATTAGGGATCGGTTATATTAAATAACAAATGGGGTCATAAGGAGGGGTTATAAAAAGTATTAGGATGATTTATAAAGTTAAATTATAGGTGTAATAGGGTTATATGGGGTAATGGAGGATCTATAAGGGAATTCTATATGGAACTGCCAGATTTATAAGGAAATTTAGGAAGGGGGTCATATAGGGCAACTGGGATGCACGGGGTTGCAAAGGCAGCCAATCTTTACGGTTGCACCCTACAATGTGCTCATTGGGCTGAGGGAGTGAGTAAATACTGCCACTATCTCTTCCTAGACAGCCCTAACCCTGAATTACTAGGTTCCGCACCCAGAACTCTGCCCATGGGCCTTCATTTAACCAACTTCCTGTTGCCTGTATGGAGCACTGAAGGGTGTTTTTGCCCCCTTACCCAAATAAGATTTCAAAACCCACCACCGTTTATAATGAGGCGTTATTTAAAGGCTAACCCACCGGTCTGTATTTTTCTTGGGTTTTATATATATTTATATATATATATATATATATATATATATATATATATATATATATATATAAAATAACTCATTGTGTAGTTCATTAACAAATCTAGACAGGCCCAGAGGCTTGTTTTCCCACAGAAAACCACCAAATTACATTGTTTCCAATGCAGCAAAGGATTCTGGGTAAGATATGCAAATTAAGTACACAATGACACACCTTTTTACTTCAGTCTACTTTTCAGCAGGTTCCCTTTACGCCAAAGTATCGCTGTTCACACAGCTTATAAACTTAGCTAGGGTTAGTGCAGTGATTCATAACCATCCCAGGACAGACTGTTTCGTGGTTATTGCCACTCATCAGCTGGGAGAAGGTTAGAATCACTGCTGGGTGAAGTTGATTCCAGGCAGAATACAACAACATTTTAAATTAGGGGGAGATAAAAGGCGAGTTTAAAATCCTCCACTACGCACAAAATATAGAAAAAATAACTCATTGTGTAGATCATTAACAAATCTAGACAGGCCCAGAGGCTTGTTTTCCCACAGAAAACCTCAGAATTACATTGTTTCCAATGCAGCAAAGGATTCTGGGTAAGATATGCAAATTAAGTACACAATGACACACCTTTTTACTTCAGTCTGCTTTTCAGCAGGTTCCCTTTACGCCAAAGTATCGCTGTTAACACAGCTTATAAACTTAGCTAGGGTTAGGTTTATTATTTAATTAGAATATTAACTATTGTACTAAAACTACAGAGATTCAGTTTCAGGTCACACATGTTAATTGTATTGTCATTCCACACTGTCTAAAGGGATCACTTACATTTAACCATCTCTGCATATGGATATGCTAATCTGAACATTCCACCACTGGCAGAGAACTCTGACATCCCACAGTATAATTCCTCTTTGCTAGACTACCTTCAAACAAGGATTAGACCCGACATTTCACCTGCACTTTTAAATGTGATGCAGATGCCTTTACAATAGCGCTATTATGAAATGTCTTTCTTCCAGAATAATCACTCCTTCATTTTTGTTGGTTAAACATAGGATTTTTATGTAATCTCTTAATAAAATTAATTTTCAACCTTAAAGTGAAGGTAACGTTTTACAGATCTCTATACACCAATCAATTAGTCATATGTTCAGTTACTAAGTCGCTAACTTTTTTCAAGAATGGATTATATATTTATGTAATAAAGAACTTTGATTTTTCCCTACCTTTACCTTCCTGACTCCTCCAAACAGCCATTTCCTTATCTTAGAGACAATGATGTATAGAGCAGTCCCACCCGCTCTATACGTGTCTCCAACGAACGTTCACGACGAATGCAATGAACTGCGCATGCGCATAGCTTAGTCAACTCTCAGCAATGCGCATTTGTTAATCTTGCCTCTTACGTATCTTGGGAAATCCAATAACAATAGGAATAGTCATGCGCAAAACGGGAGCGTGCTTGTATTGCAAGTCCAACCAAAAAATTTAAAAGCATGCGCAGATAATCATGGAGGCGGATGACGTAGATTGACGGCCCCCTAATGGCCAGAATTTCAGTTGGCTGCAAAGAAAATGTGACCAAACCTGAAAAAAAAACTTAATTTACGGGTTGAATTCGGCAAACAAAAAAATGTGAGTATCAACGGGAAAAACAGACTTATATAATTGGAAATTGAAAAAATTATGACAAACATTCATTTTGGTCAACAATTGATATTAGACTGTGAGATAGAGTTAACTTTACCTGCACTTTAAATATGCATCAATATGCAAACTATTAACCATCAACTGCACTAAAAATCTTTTAGTTTCTCCAATGTTGCTTTAACATCTTGGCAGCCAGAGAGTGCTGCAAAATGTTACTTAGCATTACATTTTGGTTCAGCTTAAGAAAGAAACAAACACGTTTTCAAGACTATTTTCTAACTGGACTTTCACTTTGGCTTTGTATATTTAGCTTCACAAGAACCAACTTTAAAATCCCATGATAAACCTGTTTGTTATATATTTTTTCCCTTTATTTTTCATGTGTTTAATTTTGCTTTTATAACATTGTATAATTCAAACATCTTTTATTTTTCTAAACATTCAAATGGAGACTCTTCAAACTGATTGAAATGGCATAAAATATAATTAAAAACTAGAACTGTTATATGTTATATTATTTATGATCTGAAACTAATTGGAGAAGGAACTCATAAACAGTATGATTTGTTTCCTTGCAGTTAGTTCATTTGTTTGTTTTGAATTTCAAATGTTTGTAAAAAATTCTAACATTTGTTTAATATAATAGTATTTCTTATTATTTCTTTCTTCTTTCTTTAAATGTAATATTCTATTTGAATTTTTCTAATAATTCAATTCGAATTATGCAATATTCAAAATCGAAAAATTCAAATTTATATACAGGTGGCCCTCGGTTTACGCCGGTTCAATTTGCGCCGTTTCAGAATAACAACCTTTTCTTTCAGTCATGTGACTGCTATTGAAAAGCATTGAAAAGCAGTGCACTAATTAAAATAGCCAGTAGGTGGAGCTGTCCACTTGTGTTGCAGCAAAGTTATGCAAGCTTAGCAGACTTAAATTAATCTGTGTACACAGAACAGACCTTAGCTATCGAGCAACAAGATCTAGCAGCCACTTCCTTATTATCTTCCTGCCCAGCTGCTTGAGGTGAGGGTGCCTAATTGCCTATTAATCACTCCAGATTGAAATGCATAGAATAGGTGCAGACGCAATATTATCTAACATGCTAACAATGCAGAGAACTGTTTGCAGAAAAATGCAAGTAAAAAAATGTTTTTGCTCATTAAACTTAGTTTGATGATACAGTCTGTTGTGTGATTATTTAATTAGGTTTATAATGCTGTTTAGCATTTGAAGTCTTCATTTCAAAGCTTTAAAAATAATGTAATAGGTGTTACTTATGTAAATTTTGAGAGGGGCCTGAAACCTAACTCCCTCACTTCCCTTTGACTTACATTATAAACTAGGTTTCAATTTACAACAGTTTCGATTTACAACCATTCCTTCTGGAACCTAACCCCAGCATAAACTGAGGGCTACCTGTATTTGTAATAGTATTTCTAATGCTTTCTATAAATGTAATATTCTATTATGCAATATCCAAATAGAAACATACAAATCGATATATATGTTTCTATTATGCATCATTTTACTAAAATCCCTACCACATGAACTATTGAACTTCTGAATAGTATTTGTTAACTCGAATGTTACATTTCGAAAGTGACATTCGAAACTGTAAATAGCATTTGATTATAGAATTTTTTAGAATATAACTTCTTATCAACATTCGATTATGTAAATTGAATTTTTACAATAACATTCGTTCTAACATTCAAACATTTAAATTAGAAAAGAAACACATTCGCCCATCCCTACTTGCGGTAGCGGAACTTCAAAACAAAGGGTGCAAAAAATGTTGTGTCCCTTAAAGATTTCTCAGTAGTAAGCAATAATAATAATATATATGCTGCTCTGTATAATGATTTTGAGCAGATATAGATGGATGGATAGATGATAGATAGATGATAGATAGATAGATAGATAGATAGATAGATAGATAGAGATAGATGATAGATAGATAGATAGATAGATAGATAGATAGATAGATAGATAGATAGATAGATAGATGATAGATAGATAGAGATAGATAGATAGATAGATAGATAGATAGATAGATGATAGATAGATAGATAGATAGATAGATAGATAGATAGATAGATAGATAGATAGATAGATAGATAGATAGATAGATAGATAGATAGATTGATAGATGATAGATAGATAGAGATAGATAGATAGATAGATAGATAGATAGATAGATAGATAGATAGATAGATAGATAGATAGATAGATAGATGATAGATAGATAGATAGATAGATAGATAGATAGATAGATAGATAGATAGATAGATAGATAGATAGATAGATAGATAGATAGATAGATAGATAGATAGATAGATAGATAGATAGATAGATAGATAGATAGATATATTGATAGATGATAGATAGATAGATAGATAGAGATAGATAGATAGATAGATAGATAGAGAGATAGATAGATAGATAGATAGATAGATAGATGATAGATAGATAGATAGATAGATAGATAGATAGAGAGATAGATAGATGATAGATAGATAGATAGATAGATAGATAGAGAGATAGATAGATAGATAGATAGATAGATAGATAGATAGATAGATAGATGATAGATAGATAGATAGATAGATAGATAGATAGATAGATAGATAGATAGATAGATAGATAGATAGAGAGATAGATAGATGATAGATAGATAGATAGAGAGATAGATAGATAGATAGATGATAGATAGATAGATAGATAGATAGATTGATAGAGATAGACCTGCAACCTGCACTAATAAAAGGCTTCAATGCATTAGGATTGTGCACATTCTATACATGCCTATCTATAGACTGGCTGCTATGCCCCCCAGCACTTGGGCAACCTGCTACACTAATGGTAGTTCTGCCCCTCTAAAAGCCCTTGCTGTTATTTTTGGGTGCTAGAAAACATTGGGGCTGATGTGAGACATCAAACTGTCTGTGTACCGTTATCATGTAGACTATTTGCTCTAAATTTTGTATACGGCTAAGAATGCTTTAAAAGCTGTAATTAAAAAAGAGCACTCTAGAATCCTACAATATTATCAGATGAAAAGCTAGATCACAAATTACTGCTAATTGCATCTTAGCTTCGGTTATTTATGCCTTTGTGTTCAGAATCACTTTAATGAGATGGTGTTTCTAAGAAGTTGCATTTGAATTACAGCTTCAGACCAAATTAATTATTGAAGGAGTGAGTATTCATATTTTGGAACTATATACAATTTAGGCTAATTGCATACAACTCTATGAACACTTATGCACTGGGTCCAGATTAAGTGTAACTTGCTCTATTAGTGTTAATATTTCACTTAGAAATGCATGAAATTATGTCACTTGCATAAGGAAAGAAAAACAGCATTTTTGGTGCTGAAACTGATAAGTATTAACGGATACCGTATGTGAGCCATAGGAAAGAGCAGCGTATAGAGTCAGACATTTTGATTTTCTTTTTTTAATGGAAAAAAAAAAGTAAAGTAAAAGCGTTTTAAAGGGATATGAAAGAAAACAAAATTATTTCAAGATTTTGAAAGAGGATGCAATTTTAAACAACTTTATAATTTACTTCTAGTATCTAATTTGCTTCATTCTCTTGATATCCTTTTTTGAAAAAAATAAGAGTATATTAAATAGGCTGCTGAGTGGTGGCTGCACATAGATGCTTCTTGTGATTGGCTCACCTATGTGCATTGCTATTTCTTCAACAAAGGATATTTAAAGAATGAAGCAAAGTAAATAATAGAAGTAAAATTGAATGTTGTTTAAAACTGTATTCTCAATCTGAATCATGAAAGAAATAATTTGGGTTTCATGTCCCTTTAAATTGATTTTGAAATAGCAGACTTTTTAATTAATGGGAAGATTTTGACTTACAACCAATTACAGGACAAACTTAGACCTCTGCCTTTGCAGTGGTTTGTATATCTACAGATAGCCTCAGCTATCACGCTATATAACAGAATAGACAGGGAGGCCAAGGCCAAAAATATTTTTGAAAAACTGTGCAGTGCAGTAAACAGACAGAAAAGTGCGGTTTCCCACTTATATTTATTCATACAGGAGACACACATAATATCAAAGCCACAGACTGTCCTGCATTGGGAAGCTGATTTAGATGTAACATATGACCTAAAGACTTGGAACCAGATTTTTCTAAACTCCAGTAAGGGCTTGTTAGGAGCTGATTTGAGGGAGAACAATATCAAGACTACATTTCGTTGGTATTTAACCCCTTTAAAGACAGCACACATGGTGAGGGGAGGTTCCAAGCAATGCTATAGAGGGTGCACACAGCTAGGTACATATTTTCATATGTGGTGGGAGTGCCCGGGGGTGCAAAAAGTATGGCAAGACCTTTCTAAGATGATAACCACTATATTAGAGGAACAGGTTACATTAACACCTATGCAGGCCTTGCTGAATGATGAGGATCCAAGATTCAATACACCTATAAATAAACTCATTAGAATTATGTGTACAGTGACTCGTATATCGATAGCAAAACACTGGAAGGTGGGAATCCCGGAGAGAATGGAAGTGCTAGGGAGAATTAGAAGTATGTTTAGCTTATGCGAGACTGCAGCATACATACAAGACGAGGTGGAATCTTTCAATAGAGTCTGGTTTTATTGGATCCTTAATGAAAAACACATATAGGATAAGCTACCAAGCAAGGGTGAAAGAAACAGTAGATTAAGAGCAGCGGTAGATACTGCCAATGAGAGTACTCAGTGGGCTCTGTGGATGTTTAAGATATGGAGATTTCGTAAGAACTGTTTATTGATAATACAACAAATTAAAGGATGAAGCGAGCTGGCATTATGGTTATATAGGGTATTTAGGTTTATTGTTAAACATTGTTAGACCTTTAAAAATTGTAACAATTGGACTCATGTTTCTACTAGAGCTTCAATTTACAATACACAATGAAGACTGGCTAAAGAAAATGTTGATTTGAAAGATGCAGAACAATGATAAGAAATCTGTAATAGAGGCTTTACAGTTGTGATTTATTTATGGTATCTGCTATTGATATAGAATGTGTATTGTACCAATTGTTCAATAAAAAAATATTTCAATCTAAATTGATTTTGAAACTAATATAGCTGTATCAGTTGTGTGCATCCTACTATGATCATTGGTTGATAGAAGCTCCCTACTAATTCTCATTGGCTGATAGGCACTTCTTTTTAATTTTCATTGGTTGAGATGAATTTCCCGCAGGAAATACCTAAAAGCCCATTAGCATTAGCAGGAAGGGCACAACTGTTATTGGTATATTAAATTCAAATTCAATTTAAGCAGCTTTTACTTCATATATATTTTTGAGGCAAAAATATCAAGACTGCTCTTTCATAAGGATGAAAGATTTTTTTTTAGCCTAGTGTAGTAAGCTGCAATAGTAATCGGGGTGCTTTAGAGATGAAATATATGGAGCAGTAGGAGGTGTTATAGGGAGAGAATGTATGGGGCAATAGGCGGAGTTATACAGAACAACCAAAGATAAAGGAGGGGTTATATGGAGCATTAGAAGTTAATAGGGAACGGAAAGGACAGCCAAAGCAATCAAATTATAAAGAGAATTTATAAAAAAAACAATATATATGAAAAGGTTATATGAATTAATAAGCGCTATAGGGAAAGATTATATAGAGTAATATGAAGTGCAGGGAGGAGTTATTATATACATTTATTTGTGGGTACATATGTATTGATGTATTTATATGTGTACAGTATATATGTATTTACAAACATATAAATATATAAACACATAAATACATATGAACAAATATATAGACCTATAGAGAAATGCATTGGAGACCTTTGCAGTTAAGTAGATGAAAAAATGAAAGATCATATGTATGCAATATTCATATTTAATCATGTGTTTAACTATGTATTTACTGTAAATATTTCACATTACAATGTTCTTCACACAGGGGAATTTGATCTTCGTATTTTTAAATTGATATTCCTATATATATCTGTAAATATCTATACCTTATATAATCATATATATATATATATATATATATATATATATATATATATATATATATATATATATATATATATATATATATATATATATGTTTAAATATATATGTGCAAAACATTGGATTATGTAATATGCAATTTTATCTTATGTTGCGCTTTTAAATTACCTTGACCGTTTTTGCGACTTGTGCCTCTATGGAGCCTATTTAGATATGCTTTTTTTCCAAACTTTTTCGACTCCATTAAAGTCTATGAGGGATTGCGATTTTGTGTTCGTGAATTTTCAGTCTATTTGTTACCGTGACTTTGCAAACACGAGAGCGCAAACTTATAGCTTTGACATGATTTATATGAAATTATAGCAATAAGAGGAGTTATAAGAATGAATATGCAGGAGTTATAGTTATATACGTATATATATATATATATATATTCATACTGTACCTATTGAATTTATAATAGCAAACTAATATATTGAGCTAATAGATAAATAATACAATTTTTTTCAGTAAAATGCTTAACAATATATTTTTTACAATATCATTCAGCTTTTCTAACTATCAACAGGTTAATAAAAAGGTCCATCCCTGAATAATAAAGGCCATGCAGTGGCATACAGCAGCAGGTACCTTATTAGAGATGATTCAGGCGTTTTTCTGGCTGGGAAGAAGAAGCTGGCGGCTCCTGTTGCTTCTCATTCTAGCTGCGCCTAGAAACAGGGAGAGTTTAGATAAAAGGGAGAACAAAAGGGGCAGAGAAAGGGCAGGGATATAAAAAAAGAAAAGCGGAAAAGTGCACAAGTAAAGGAAGGTTTACGGACAGGAAAGAGTGGGGTGAAGGGTAAGAAAGAGAGAGGTGAAAGCTAAACTATTTTTTAAAGGGCAATAAAAAAGGAGGTGGAATAGACAGAAAGATGACCAAAAAATAAAGAAAGCTAATGAGAGATAGTTTGAATAAATTAAGAAGAGAGAGAAAAAGAGATATGGCATTGAATGAATCTTATAATAAGGGAGGACAAACAGATATAATTGTGGTATGAAAGCAACACAGGGAGCGAGAGAGACACAGGGTGAGGTGGAGATACCAAAGGAAAAAAAAAGAAAAGAAAAAAGAAACGAGAGCGAGAGATAGAGAGAGAGTAAATGCACTGAACATAAAAGACTCTTTCCTGACTGTAAATCTCCTGCAGGTTCCTATGGCAATGCAGCATCAGAAAAGCAAGAGGTAGGATGAGATAACATAGATAAAAAAGTGAGAGGAGGATGCAGAATTGGCTGAAGTGTGATTAGCTATATTGGGAAAATGAGCACAAACTACCTCCAAATACATCAGTAACTTCTTCAGTACCAACTTCAAAAACAGCAGCTAACCAGTTTACTATTAGTAGTCCTAATCTTAACCCCTTAAGGACCTGCATTTCAGACAAAAACTTCCCTAAAAGATCAGAGCATTTTTAGCATTTTTGCCATCACTACATTTAAACAGAAATAGAACCTTTTTTTATATTTACCTATAAAAACTATATATTTTTTTTAGTAGACAACCCAAAGTATTGATCTAGGCCCATTTTGGTATATTTTATGCCACCATTTCACCGCCAAATGCGATCAATTTTAGGTTTCTCACTGAAATTATTTACAAATAGCTTGTGAAATTAAGACACAAATGGCTGTAAATGCTTCTCTGTAATCCCCTTTTTTTCAGAAATAGCAGACATATATGGCTTTGGCATTACTTTTTGGTAATTAGAAGGCCGTTAATGCTGATGCGCACCACACTTGTATTATGCCCAGCAGTGAAGGGGTTAATTAGGTAGCTTGTATGGTTAGTTTTAGCTTTAGTGTAGAGATCAGCCTCCCACCTGACACATCCCACCCCCTGATCCCTCCCTGACCCCCCTCAAACAGCTCAATTCCCTCCCCCACCTTACAATTACCACCGCCATTTTAAGTACTGGCAGAGTCTGCCAGTATGAAAATAAAAGCATTTTTTTATAATTTTTTTAAATATATTTGCTGCAGTGTAGGTTCCCTCCTAACCCCCCGACCTCCCTTATCCCCCCAAAAAAGCTCTCTAACCCTCCCCCTCTACCTATTTGCCACCATCTTAGGTACTGGCAGCTGTCTGCCAGTACCCAGTTTGCTGCAAAATTGGTAGTGTAGCTGCCCCCCTCAATACACTACCCCCCTCCCAGATCCCTTTCTATTAATGGATCCCACATGGGATCACCCTCATTGCCCCTACTCCCTCATTCCCCCTGAATGATGCAGTTTTTTTTTTATTCCCTGCAGCGTGGCCGGTCCCACCCACTCTTGCCCTTCTCCCACCTCCTCCAGCGATGGGCCGCCCACCTGCCTCCCTCCATATGCTCCCACCCACCAACGATCGGCACCACCGCTGTCCGATGCAGAGAGGGCCACAGAGTTGCCCTCTCTGCATCAGTAACTCTGCAAATCTATTTCTGCAGTGCCCCACTCATGGAGCATGCAGAAATAGCACAATCTTGCTATTTTGAGTGAGATCGCAGCAGAGAGAAGCCCAGGACTGCAGCGACGTACAAGGTATGTTGCTGGTCTTTAAGGGCATAACGACCAGCATCGTATAGGGTACAGCGCTAGTCGTTAAGGGGTTAACTTGAAAAAAGGTAATTAAAGAATTCAAAATAATTTCTATATATCTATTTATCTACCTACCTATCTATATATATATATATATCTACCTTTCATCTATCTATCTATCTATCTATCTATCTATCTATCTATCTATCTATCTATCTATCTATCTATCTATCTATCTATCTATCTATCTATCTATCTATCTATCTATCTATCTATCCATCCATCTACCTACCTGTCTGTCTATCTATTTATCTATCTATCTATCTATCTATCTATCTATCTATCTATCTATTTATCTACCTATCGGTCTATATACCTATTTTTTCTATCTACCTATATATCTATCTTCCTATCATCTATCTATCTATCTATCTATCTATCTATCTATCTATCTATCTATCTATCTATCTATCTATCCATCTAAAATATAAAGAATAATGATAATGAAATTGAAGATCTGTATGTCTGTCTATCTATCTACTGTAAACTATAAAAATATTGATAATTAAATTGGAGATTAAGGAGTTAAATAGTGTTCATATTTGATATGTTTATATATGCATATTAATTTAGGGCTAGATAACAAGTGGAGCGCTATTTTAATGTGCGCCCATAAAGGGGCAAAAAAATGGCACTGAAAAGTACCTTTACATAGAGGTAATTGAGGACTGTGTTTTCACTGTAAATATATATGTAATTGCTTATATACATACAGTATATATTTATGTGTTAATATGTGTATATACACATATAAACACATAAATATATATGTATATATTCATATACATACATATTTTTAATTTGCTGCCCAAATGCTTGTGAGCGCAAGGCTTTCAGGCAATGCGAATGCTAGGTCATTTATGTGAGCTGGTATTACTGAGTGGAGTATAAATATTGCACTCCACTAGTAATCTAGACCCTAGTACGACTCAAAATGTATGCATGTATAGTATATATTAATTAAATGAATCAATAATATGTTCTTGCCAAATTTCTAGCTGCTATTATTCTTTATAGATTAAAAATATATGTAATTTACTGTTAAGGCTACTATATTAATACATATGAACTAAATATAGAGAGCCTAAGAGATGTGTTTTACTCCACAGGAACTGTTAGTTTTAGTGAATCTAGATAACAGCTCATTTACAGCTTGCTGAGAGGACATATTAAAGAATTAATTCATTTTATAAGCATAGTATTGAGGTTATTTCCACTTCCCTCTAGTTGAAATCTAACATTGCTCCTCACCGTTCCTGAAATCCCGCGGAGAAGGTCCTGTTCCAGGTGGTGAAGTCTTCTTCCAAGTGGCGACCTCTTCTTTCTTCTTCCTGTAACATCCTTTGCGGAGCAGAGCTGAAGACTGAAGATCGCGGAGCTGAAGACCGGCTGATTTGAATTTAAAAATCAAATCAGCCAATAGGAATTCAAGGGACGCCATTTTTAATCACGTCCCATGAATTATCTATCCAGTGTGCAGCGAAGATCGTACAAAGAGGATCCTCCACGCTCCATGGCTCCGCGGTCTTCAGTTCCAGGGTCGCCGGTCTTCAGCTCCGTGGTCTTCAGTCTTCAGCTCCACTCCACGAAGGATGTTCCAGGAAGAAGAAAGAAGAGGTCGCCGCTTGGAAGAAGACTTCACCACCTTGAACAGGACCTTCTCCGCCGGACTTCAGGAACGGTGAGTAGCAACCGGAGGCTTAGACCTAGGGTTTTTTAAGGGTTTTTTTTTTTTATTTAGATAGTAAAAGAGCTAAATGCCCTTTTAAGGGCAATGCCCAACAAATGCCCTTTTCAGGGCAATAGGTAGTTTAGGGTTTTTAGTGTTAGGTTATTTTATTTGGGGGGCTTTAATGGGTGGGGGGTTTTACCGTTAGGGGGGCTTTGTGTATTTTCTTGTAAAAAAGCTGATTATCTTGGGGCAATGCCTTGCAAAAAGCGCTTTTAAGGGCTACTGGTAGTTTATTAGAGTAGGGGGTTTTATTTTGGGGGGGCTTTTTTATTTTCATAGGGATTAGGTATAATTTTTTATAATTTGGTAATTTTTTTTTATTTTTATTTTCTGTAATCTTAGAATTTTTTATTTTCTGTAATTGTAGCTTAAAGGGACAGTCTACTCCAGAATTTTGATTAGACTGTCCCTTTAATTTATACTTAGTTTATTTGTATTTTTAAAGTAGTGTTTTTTTTTAATTAATAGTAACTTTAGTATTTTGTAAATTAGATAATTTGGGTTCATTTAGGGGGTGTTAGGTTAGGGGGGTTAGGTTAGGGGCTAGGTTTCTTGCGTTGTTTGCTTTGGCGGTTTAGGGGTTAATACTTTAATAGGTTTCTTGCGTTGTGGGCTTTGGCGGTTTAGGGGTTAATAGTTTTAATGGGTTTATTGCGTTGTGGGCTTTGCCGGTTTAGGGGTTAATAGTTTTAATGGGTTTATTGCATTGTGGGTTAATGGCGGCTTAGGGGTTAATAGTTTTAATGGGTTTATTGCGTTGTGGGTTAATGGCGGATTAGGGGTTAATAGTTTTAATAGGTAGTTTGCGATGTTGGGGTTGGTCGGATTTAGGGGTTAATAATTTAGTTATTACTTGCGGTGTGGGTTTGATGGCGGATATAGGGGTTAATACACTTTATTAGTTATTGGGGGGGGATTGCGGTTGACAGGTAGATAGACATTGACATGCGTTAGGTGTATTTTTGCAGGCATTTTCGGGAGTTACGGTGCTCCCATACTCAGCGCAAGGCCTGCTACAGCTGCCTTTTATGGCGAGGTAAAAATGGAGTAAGATTTCTCAATTTTCGCCACGTAAGTCCTTGCGCTGGATATTGGATACCGATTTGTGACGCGGTCCCATGTTAGCCTATTAGAGTAAAAATTGCGGGCGACAGGTGAAATATACGTGCCGCATTTATATGCAGCGCTGTATATAGGATACCAAAATCGCGCAAAAATATGTAATGGGGCCCCTAGTGTAAAAAGTAAAAAAAAAATGTGCACCAAACTCAACATAAATACATTAAAATAAAATATTACACTCATATATACACTATCTGAAGAAAATTACATATAAATATTAATAAAAATGTATATTCATATAGATATGTAGGTGTAGATACATATATATATTTTTTTAAATAATTATATATGTATGTATATATATATATATATAAATATATGTTTAAGAATAAATAGAACATTTTCTTCTATGTAAAAAAATATGCATTTTACTTTCGACTTATATTTTGTGCTCTAACCTGACCACATTAAAAGTTTACTTCCAGCAGTGTTTGCGCATGAGCAAAAGCGTCAGATAAGCACCCCACTTGTATACTGGCCTTCTAAATGTGTTCAGTGATCATTTCAACAATAAATAGGTTAAACCTCACATGTTGTATGCATCAATTTATCAATATATAAGTCAATCAACACAAATGAAAATGAGGCAGGAACCTAGACTTATAGAGGGCTAATCAATCACTGCATACATTTTTGATGATGTGTCACTTGGTCATTGGTTTATTCTGTGCACGTTGCCAAAAAAGAGCATGAAAAAAAGTAATTCCAATTTCCTTACAAACACAGATGTTACAAATGCGTGCAACTGATGTCTATTAAAGGCTCTAACAGTATCATTGAATTGAGTAGCAAAGGGATTAAGTATTGATTTCTATCCCTGATTTTTGCCTCGTAGGAGAAAAAAGGAATAATTGATGCATTAAGAGGTAAGAATGGACTTTAAAGTCAAAGTTTCTGCCTTTTCACCAACAGCTGCAATAGTGTCTGCTTTTGTAACAATGTCCTAGAAAACCCATTTGTGAAATGAATATCTTGTGGGGAATAAAAAACCTTTAAAACTGCAGACTTTAAAAAGAATCCACCTTTTACCACAGCCATGAGGTGCTTTACTCTTCATAATAATCAATAAATCAGGGTATAGGTTCACCTATTAGACCATAATGTGAAGGATCATACCGGCATAAAAAAACACTTTCAAAATGTTATAGAACAAACTAATGTAAACAAAACAAAAACCCTATAAAACAGTCCACACTAACATATGTAAAAATGAAAACGTGAAAACAGTTAAAGGAAATCTAAAATTTTCTTCTCTGATTTATATACAGCATAAAAAAAATACAATAAAAAAAACTTTCAAATGAACTTCTCTTATTAAATTTACTTTATTCTGTAATCATTTTTTGAAGAGCATATCTAGGTAGGCTCAGGAGGAAGAACGTGCTTGGAAAAACAATATGGCAGCAATTTTGATGAGCAAGATATTATGTATTGGGTGCCTCACACAACTATAGACATAAAAGGCACAAATGACCATCAATAACATTTTGGAAAATTTAGGTGAAGCGATACTCAATGAATTTTAAACATCACCCTGACTTTACAATGAGGCCTCTCTCCAAAATCAAAAGTTTCCATGAATCTAGGCCAACATGTTCATTTTTATTATTTATGGGCGTCAGCGCGCCTTGGCTGCTTACGGGCAGTGGACCTATGTACCTGTCTACCTGCTGGTATTAATATGTCTGCCTAATTATCGCTGCAGTGTTCTCCCCAGGGCCTATTTAGGGCTAGATTACTAGTGGTGCTATCGTCAGTGCGAGGTGCGCAAAGGCGATTGCGAGATTGCAGTGTTTTTTGCATTCAAATCCATATTGGTGCAGTGTTTAAATTACCGCAAATTTGTTTGCTCGAACTCGCAGTCATTTACACTCCCCATGTTTTCTATGGGCAGCATTGAGCAGCAATGTGCATTCATATTATAAGTTGAAAGTAAATGGGATCGCTCAGATAAAGAGTTAGGGCAGAGGAAAAAGTTGCACTAAGCTATACTATTAACCTCTAAATCGCCACACTCCCACATCGCAAATGAATTTGCTACACTATTAACCCCTAAACTGCCACACACTCATATTGCAAACTACTCAGCTATACTATTAACCTCTAAACCGCCACACCCTCACATCTCAAACTGCCCCGATACACTATTAACCCCTAAACCGCCACACCCTCACATTGCAAACTACCCCTAATTTTCTAACAGCTAACCCACAAAAACCAATAACCTTACACCCACTAAGTTACAAAAAAAAACTACCATTACCAAAGAAAAATCCGAACATTACAGAATTTTTTTTTTACCAAAAATAAAAATCCCACAGTTATGCCTATTCTAAATGCTCACACATAGCTCTTTTCCTCTCCTGATTCCAGGCTGTTAACCCTCAAAGGTAAAGTCTACAATATTTTTTTATTGTTTTAAATGATAGATAATCCCTTTATTACCAATTCCCCAGTTTTGCATTACCGACACGATTGCGCTCACATAAAGAGTTTAACCTCTGTGATTACCTTGTATCTAAACATCTTCTCGCAGCCCCCTGATCACATGAATTTTTATTTATTATCTATTAAATTGCATTTTAGTCAGTTAGTGCTGTGTTGTAAAAATGAACTCAGGAGAAGAAAGGGTTCTCCTAAAGAAAAGACTACATATACAGCACTCAAGAGGTTACAAATACTTATATTGGTTATTGTAAATTCATATCATTGACATACAGCAACTGTAGAGGTGACGAGACTTAACTAAGTGTACAACGTTGCTCTACGTTAAAACTTAACTTTTAATGTAATGAATTACACATAAAATACAGAAGAAATAAGGTTAAAAACGCATCTAGGATCTTACGGGTGACCCCACTATTATGGATTAAATTAATGGTAACTTAACTCCTGTATAGACTCTTTGTACTGTAGCGAGATTACTCTTAAATAACTCCACAGGCGTGAACACAATTTAATCTATATGGCTCACATGAACTAGCAGTCCCTTGTTGTGAAAATCTAATAAAAACTCATGTGATAAGAGGCTGTATGTAGTGGCTTAGAAACAGGCAGACATTTAGAGGTTTAAATATGATAAAGTATATGAATATAACAATGTTGGTTGTGCAAAGTAGGGGAATGGGTAGTACAGGCATTATCCCTATCTTTTTAAACAATAACAATTATAGTGTTGTCTGTCCCTTGAAATGAGCTCTAGACTCACGAGGAGTCTTTTACTGGGATTCTAAATGCTTTTTTTTTAACATTTTTTCTTCTCAATGCTACAAGTATGTGACATGGTATATATGTCTATCTATAATTTAGCACAGTATAAACATAAAATCACATGAATAATTATTTTTGTTGAAATTCAGTATGTCTAAGCCACGTAGGTTTTTTGTTAGTTTATTGTTAACCTAAAGATAATGTAAAGCTATTTCATATTTTTTATTTGACCATTTCTTCACTGAATGTATTACGCTGGCATGTAAAGTGCTATGCTTGTGTTTATATTTTTCTATTTTCTGGTTTCATTAAAAAGGTTACATATTTATTTCATCAGCATATGCTACCAAATATATTTCTCTCTGTATACTTGTTGCCAAGGCAACACAGATTGGCGGTGGTATATGTTGATTTTGTGAACAGCCTCTCTAGGCTCAACATTTCCTATCTACTATTGGGAGATGAGAGAGAATCTGAATTTAACATACTTTGACATGGCCATAATGTTATAGTTTGTAAAAGAGCCAAGTGACCCCATTTAAAAAAAAAAAAAAATACATAAGAGTTTAGTTTGTATTGTAAAAATAAATATATTTTGATATTTGAATAATAGTTATCCAGGAGTGTTTGTTTCTTTACAAAAATATATCTATGTCTCACATAGATCACCTTCATATTATACTTGGTTTATTATTTGCCTGTATCAATATATCAGGCTTCTCAGTATATGTAGTGTGTGAACATCAATGTGTTGATTCAGTAAGGGGTCTCTGAAGCCTTTCCAACTTCACCAGTTCTTATTTAATTGCTTGTAGTTGAATCTTTTGCAGGAAGGGAGAGATGAGTGAATAATTTGCCTAGAATAACAGAGGAACTGAGGAAGCTTTAGAGGCTGGAGAAGCTTAATATACCACTTACCAGGGTTGGAACTACAGGAGGTGCAGAGGTCGCAACCTTTTGTTTCAATAAAATATGTTGTCCTGCCTCTGCCTGCACTGATATCATGTGAGTGTGACGTGATGCTTCACTAGTGTCTCTGTCTCTGACTACAGGGGTTAGTGTTTCTGTTTTACCCATTTGTGTTTATATGTGTGTGTGTGTGTGTATGTATGTATGTGACTGTGTGTGTATTTATGCATGTATGTGTGTGTATGTGATTGTGTGTGTGTGTGTATGTATGTATGTGACTGTGTGTGTATTTATGCATGTATGTGTGTGTGTGTGTGTGTGTGTGTGACTGTGTGTGTATTTATGCATGTATGTGTGTGTATGTGATTGTGTGTGTATGTATGTATGTATGTGACTGTGTGTGTATTTATGCATGTATGTGTGTGTGTGTATGTGACTGTGTGTGTGTATTTATGCATGTATGTGTGTGTGTGTGTATGTGACTGTGTGTGTGTATTTATGCATGTATGTGTGTGTGTGTATGTGACTGTGTGTGTATTTATGTATATATGTGTGTGTGTGTGTGTGTGTGTGTGTGTGTGTGAAAACAGCAGATAACAGACCTTGTTACTGCAGCATGGGGGGTAAACAGTGTCACCATACAGTACCACTATATACAGTACAGGGGGGCTGGACCATGTCACAGACTACTGTGGTCACTTTATAATGTACTGGGGCGGGTAGAGTTAAACCAGCCATCTCATCGGCAGATTACAGACTGTGTCACTGATTCACTATATACAGTACTGGTGGGTTAAACAGTGTCACTATATACAGTAATAGGGGGTCAGACCATCTCACAGACTGTGGGCACAGGGTACCTCCTTTTGCAGACATGTAATCTGATTCTCATTTTTTTTCTGTGTTCAATGTAAAAAAAAAAAAAAAAAAAAAGATATGTATGAAATTCACCTTTTTTTTTTGGGGGGGGGGGGGGGTAATAGATTCTCGCACCTTGCCCCTGTGGTTTCTAGTTACGCCTCTGCCACTTTCAGTATCACAGTGTCTGTGAATTTCAGTGACTAATATTGTTTTGCACATGCTCACCAGTGAGCCTGTACATATTGCTGTGTAACTGCATATCTGTGTATATAATTGCATATATTTGTGTGGCTACATGCCAGAATTCACTAGATTTGGTTTGACAGCAAGCATCTTCTTCTGCAACCATCAGATATGTTTACTCTGTAACTTTGTTTATTAATGGTTAATTGAAATTGTCCTGTATCTACTCAGCACTATCTATGTTTTTAACCTGCTTTTATTTTGGCTGCTGAAGGGTTAACCTTTTTCTGTCTAGCCTATAAATAGTCTAGGTTGCTACATAGACAATAGTCTATGAGTAAGCGCCACTAGGGGGCGCGAAACGCGTAAGACCTTGTCCGTGCTGTTTCCCCTGCCTGTCAGTCTGCTTTTTAATATGGCCAAGTGCCTTCAACAAAGACTTTATATTTTACTATTTTTTCGTGGGTCTGAATTGTAGTGCCTGCCGCCTCTTCTTCCCTGCTATTTCTTCACGGGCTAATCCTCCGTTACCTGGCTACGGCACTCCGTGAGTATCCTGTGGATTTTCAGTGACCTTTTCCTAAGGTTTGCATTTCCGGTTCACCCCGAGGACGCCATAGCTGCGATTACCTTCTCACCTTCACGCTACCTGGATTCGCTTATCGCTTGGCTTAGCATTCATCGGAACAGGTTGGGACATCGAGGACCACACATTCAGTGAGTAACTTTTTTCAACTTATTTACATCTGCATATCGCTGTTTTGAGACCGGTGTGTCTTTCAAAGGAACTTTGTTTTAAGCAAGCAAAAAAGTACGGTGATATAATAAAGTTTTAATAGTTACTCCTAGTTCACAGTGGAACCAATTAGTTTGACCAACCTGCATTAAAAGGACATTATAGTTAGTTTGTATTTTAGAACAGACTCTATTATTTCTGTGCCTTATTTCATATACCGGAGTTTTCCAGCTACTCACGTACACAGACCCATTTCTCACTTTTCTGACTTGACATGGCAGGGGTGGATACAGGAGCTAATGATATGGCTGACAAAGAGTACACAGACGATAATTTTGCATCAGACCCACCAGAGGATCAAACTACAGATTACTGTTATGAGATTTTCGATCTCATTACAAGGAAAAAGTTTTTTGACCAAATCTTCTCAGACGATTTAGGTAAAGATAATCTAGATATAAGGAAATCTTTTAAATCACTACAACATTCCTTGACAACAGATTTAAGACTCATGTGGGATATTGTAGCATTTCAGAAATATCTAGATCATCAACGCATACCAAGAGGTTTAAGAATAAAAAAATACCCCTCTTTTGAGTTTGAAGACAGCACTGATATGGATGATTGGAATACTGCTTTATCTGAGTGCTCTTTTAAACTTATTAATATTCTAGTACGAGTTAAAACAAAGAAGCGTGCACAGTTACAAACGGAAATTAAAGTGAAAAAAGAGGACCTGAAAAATTATGAGCATTGCACCAACTATGTTGAAAATAAAAAGAAGATGGATGAGGCTATAAATAAATTTGATGCCGAACAAGCTTCCAGAAAAAGCAATAAATTCAATCGTGACAAAGAAGATTATGAACTAAATAAAGTTTATAACTGGGCTGCTGTTCGAAAGCAAAGAAAAGAATCATTCTGGAAAAATAAGAAAGCCAATAAAAGCAACAATATTGGGAAAAGTCAACAAGGTTCTAAAAGTGAAGACGATCTAAAAGAATATCCTAAGTCTATTCTGAAAAACAAACAAAAAAGAAAAGTAGTATTCAGCAACGATGGAGAGTCCACTGATTCAGATGTTACATCAAAGGGCACTGGGATCTCTTCCAGTTCCTCTATTCCCTCTTCTCTCTCCTCCTCTCCCTCTCTCTCTTCTTCTTCTTCTGCTTTTTTACAGGTGCCAGCTGTGGACGAACCAGAGGAGATCCAACGGACAGGCAGAGTAAAAACAAGAAAAATATCTCCAAAAGAGAAAGAAGAAAGAGAAGATGGAGAAGCAAAAGGTCAAGCAAAGAACAAAAAGAAGAAGTGAAGTTACCCATAGAGTCATCTGCCAAAGGGACTTTATCCACATCTTCTTGTGATTCAAGTGTGGTCAATATTTCGGACTACCCATTATCCAAAGAGGAAATTAAAGTCTTATCAAAAGGACTTGGGTTTGCACCTACCAACAATTTCTCAAGTTTCAATACATTATTAGATGTGAATAAATTTGTGCGCAAATTGTCCCTTAAAAGATTCTTCGCACAGAATAGAGTCAATGATATACCTCTAAACAAAAATGTAACAAGTCTTCAACATAACCCCAATGTTTCTCATTTAGTATTTCAGGATGCATGTGCCTTAACTACTCTAGAAGATTTATACTCAGATAGTTATAATAACCAGGACTCTAATCCTCACTCAGTACCAAGACCTAACAAACACAATTCTGAGTTTTATCCAAAGAATTCTAGGGGTCCTCTAGTAAATGCTTTTCAAAAAGCAGTTCAGGCAGATATATTAAGGCTAGAAAAAGATACTGACAATAGTGCTGCCTCCCCTAATCTTACATATAAAGAAAGACTAGCTGTTAAGTCTTTAAGCAATAATAATAACATTGTTATTCGTAATTCTGATAAGGGAGGCAGCATTGTAGTCATGAACAAGACCAGCTATTTTGATGAAGCCCACAGACAGTTGTCTGACAGAGGCACATATCGTTTATTGAGTAGTAATCCAACAAATATTTTTAAACATAGTCTAAAACAACTTATTACTGATGGCATTTCTTTGGGAGTCTTTAAAGAACAAGATATGAATTCTTTGTTACCTGAAAACCCAATATGTCCCGTATTTCACCATGTACCAAAAATACACAAGAGTCTAGATTCCCCTCCGGGTAGACCCATAGTGGCCGGTATTGGTTCCTTGTTTGAACCACTAGGGGAGTGGTTAGATTCCATATTACAGCCTATTGCCACTTCGCAACTTAGTTATCTTAGAGATAGCTCACACCTATTAAACACATTAGATAACATCAATTGGCAACCTAATTTTACTTGGGTCGTTATAGATATAACTTCCTTATATACTTCTATTCCACAAAGTTTGGGTATACAGGCAGTTGAATTTTTTTTGCATAGGGACTCTAAGTTGGAATCCCCTATTATTGAATATGTTTGTGAGGTATTGAGATTTCTTTTGTCACATAATTATTTTTTATTTGATAACCAATATTATTTACAAACATGCGGCACAGCCATGGGGGCCAAATATGCGCCCTCATTTGCTAATATCTTTGTTGCCTGGTGGGAGCTATTATATGTGTATACGCCAATGAACCCTTGGTGTGAGGACATAGAATTATTGGTACGCTATATAGATGACCTACTTTTCATAGTTAAAAAACCAGTGGATGATACACTGTTTCATGAATTCATCGATTTTTGTAACAATAATGAAATGGGTCTAAAATTTACTGGGGTTTATAATAGAGTAAATGTGAACTACTTGGATTTAACCCTTCAAATTATTGATAATCACATAGTGACCAAAACATTTAGAAAGACTACAGCTGGCAACACAATACTCCACGCCACATCTCAACATCCACAACATCTTATTGAATCTATACCCAAATCACAATTTTTAAGACTCAGACGTAATACCAAATCAGATGAGATCTATGAACAGCAGTCCATAGATCTAAGAAATAGATTAACCAGAAGAGGCTATAAGTTTCAGAAGCTAGAAAAATGCAGAAAAAATGTTAGTACTCAACATCAAAATGCCTTATACATTAGGTCTAAGGAAAATAGTTTTGAAGATTCAATAGTATTCACGACTGAATACAGCCAGCAATATCAGGATATTATAAACATTTTAAAAAAACATTTACCAATACTGGCCACTGATGATGTACTTGGTGAATACATCCACAAATTCAGATTTGTCCCAAAAAAGTCTAAAACACTGGGTCAAATACTATCTCCTAGTATGGTTAAGAATACATCCCAATGTACATCAAAAAATTGGCTGTCTAAAAAAGGCACTTATAAATGTGGGGCAAAAATATGCTATGCGTGTCCTAACATTCTACAGGGTGACACTTTTCACTGTTCTGCTGATAATAAGATCTATAATATAGATTTTTATGCCAATTGTTCCACTCAATATGCGGTTTACCTACTGACATGTAAATGTTGTTTGTGCCAATATGTAGGTATGACATCACGCAATGTCAGAACCAGATTCAATGAACACATCAGGGACACTAAAAACTATGAACCTGATTCTGCAGTTGCCAACCATTTTAATTATGTTCATTTCTCTAATCAAGCGGAATTGGCTCTGCAAATTATAGACATAGCTATAGTTCCCCCTAGAGGTGGTAATAAGTCTAAGATATTAGAGAAGAAGGAATTATATTGGATTTTAAAACTTAAAACACGTCATCCCATTGGCATGAATAGGGAATGTGATATCAGTTACTTTATTGATAATTAGACTATGTTCAATGTTCAATTTTCTATGCCTTACCATTTATGGCTTGTATTTTCTGTTTATTTGCTTTTTCCCTTCTTTTATTTTATTCTATAGTAGTTTTCTTTGCCAGCCAAAATTTAGAACACCTCATTTTGTAAGTTTTTCCTCTAATATTTGGCATACATTTTTAGGTCATAGAAAATCAAAGTATATATGTATATTTACCTATATTTATTATTTTTTATTGATTTCTTGCCTAAACTTACAATTTTTGGTTTTCTATTTGTGTAACCTGATGCACCTAATAACTTCATTATTAGCATTTACACTTTGTGTTTGTTTACTCTGTAACTTTGTTTATTAATGGTTAATTGAAATTGTCCTGTATCTACTCAGCACTATCTATGTTTTTAACCTGCTTTTATTTTGGCTGCTGAAGGGTTAACCTTTTTCTGTCTAGCCTATAAATAGTCTAGGTTGCTACATAGACAATAGTCTATGAGTAAGCGCCACTAGGGGGCGCGAAACGCGTAAGACCTTGTCCGTGCTGTTTCCCCTGCCTGTCAGTCTGCTTTTTAATATGGCCAAGTGCCTTCAATAAAGACTTTATATTTTACTATTTTTTCGTGGGTCTGAATTGTAGTGCCTGCCGCCTCTTCTTCCCTGCTATTTCTTCACGGGCTAATCCTCCGTTACCTGGCTACGGCACTCCGTGAGTATCCTGTGGATTTTCAGTGACCTTTTCCTAAGGTTTGCATTTCCGGTTCACCCCGAGGACGCCATAGCTGCGATTACCTTCTCACCTTCAAACCATCAGATATGGTAGATCTCATAGAAATAAAACCAATGCCCGGGGCCCCCATGTTACCTCATTGCTGATTTCAGTTAGGCCAGTTAGTTTCTATAGGGAATATCTTCATGGGATTTAAAATGGGTTTATAGTTTTTGTTTAATACAATGATAAGTTATTGGTCTAGATTCATCTCTCTCTCTCTCTTTCTCTCTCTCTCTCTCTCTCTCATATTTTCTTATTGTAGGCCTGGGGGACTTCCTGGAGACTCATTAATGTTGTTGTGGATGGGTCCACAACAAGGGTGAGTTTGGGCAGTCCATGGGCAGGGGAGGTGTTCCATTGGCAGAGTTGTGGCATTCCGTGAGAAGAGTCAGTCAGAGCTGTGAGGAACCTGGGCAAAGTGGTTGTGAGCAAATGAGTGTCAATCACAGTTGGGAGGCTAGTGCCCCCCATGGTGATGCCATTGGCTTCTCCTGAGCCTACCTAGGAATGCTTTTCAACAAAGGATACAAAAAGAAGAAGCAAACTAGATAATAAAAGTTAACTGCAATGTTGTTTAAAATTGTATTCTGTACCTGAATCATGGAAGTTTTAATTTTACTTTACTTTCTCTTTAAGTGCCCAGTACAGAACAGATGGTGTTATAGGCCTCTAGTTATCAACCTGTCTGCTTACCTGCATTCGCCGGCCCCAATACGCTCGCCTAAGCTCGCCTAACATCGCCGCCGCAGACCTCAATACGTTCGCCAAATTTATCAAGAAAGCTGTCAAAAAGCTGCGCCCCAAGTACGGTGCGATGAGCAGCGGACTGTTGTTAACTAACAGTCATCGATCTCGCTGCTCATCTGCTTACTCGCAGCTTTCTTGTTAGCCTGTCACCAAGCACCCACACTATACTATAATGTTTTACCCCCTAAA